>NW_028227267.1:51256351-51506351 GCF_978045245.1 Mus caroli
AGGTTTTATTTTTACAGAAGTCTGTATTGTGAGAGAGATAAACTGTCCTCTTCCTCCAATCTTGTCTCTATAAATAGATAACATTTATATTAGACATGACTATAAGTACAGTTCTAGGCATATCAAAGACATTTAATCACTTATAAGGTGAATGTCTATTAACTTTTATATTTTAATTGCCATTGTCTTTTTTAAACAGTTTATAATAAACAAGAAGATCCCATAAGATTAGGGATTTCTTTCTTTAACTAAGGTAACAACTTTGCTAAGATTCTGAGTTTTAAGAAACAACGGTTTTTGAAATTCAAGTTCTTTTTACTACCAAAATAAACATTAACCATAAATACAACCCATGAAGAAACTGGGAAACTCTATCTAAAGTGTGGGTGCTGGGAATTGAACCAAATTCATTCATTTTTAACCATGAGTCTTCAAGGGCTGAGTTATCGCTCTAGGTTCCAAGATTAGTGAGTTTAAAAAGAATCAGTGTACACCTTTTATCCTGCCACTCGAGGCAGAGGCAGAGGCAGAGGCAGAGGCAGAGGCAGAGGCAGAGGCAGAGGCAGAGGCAGAGGCAGAGGCAGAGGCAGAGGCAGAGGCAGAGGCAGAGGCAGAGGCAGAGGCAGAGGCAGAGGCAGAGGCAGAGGCAGAGGCAGAGGCAGAGGCAGAGGCAGAGGCAGAGGCAGAGGCAGAGGCAGAGGCAGAGGCAGGAGCATCTCTGGGTTTGGTAAGGGTTGATTGGGCTTTACACTTGCTCATTGCTGTTCATCACTGAAGGAAGTCAGGATGGGAACTCAAGCAGGACAGGAACTTGGAGGCAGGAGCTGATGCAGGAGCTATAGAAGGGTGCTGCTTACTGGCTTGCTCCTCATGGCTTGCTCAGCCTGTTTTATTATAGATCTCAGGATCATCAGCCCGGGGATGGTACCACCCACAATGGGCTGGGTCCTCCGCATCAATCACTAATTAAAAAAATGTCCTATAGGCTTGAGTACAGCCCGATCTTCTGGAGCCATTTTTCTTTCTTTCTTTAATTGATAACTTAATATTTGCTAAGCAAGTTTATTAGTAAATCCTTTATAGTATCAATTTTATTTTTACAAGTTCCTCTTGCATCAACAGGACATCTGATCTTGAAGGGTGACCCTATGATATCTGAGAGTTAATAAAGATCATAGGTACATGACACTCTGCATTTATGATCAAGCAAAATCAGGCTGGCCAGGGAAGGTGCCTGAATTTCCCGTCTCCGTTTGGGAGCCGAAATGCACAAAAGCATATACCCACACTCAATTTATGTGTATCCGCAGATGGGAACAGACAGCTTGAAAAACTTAATAAGTATTTTTACCTTTACATGTCCCCTTTGGCCTCCCTTTTAAATGTGTAAGTACTTACAACCTAGGGGACGCTCAACAGCAAGCGATAAAGCAGACATTTAAATGGATCAGAAAGTGGGAAGTGGGAGTCTGAGGGGACCCATTCCTATTACCTGCTTTTCTGAATCTTACCAGCAGCAGACTTCCTGGAACCCTGGGCTTGTTTTAGGAGCCTGGCTGGGGGTGGGGGGAGGAGACAGATTTTCCTTTAGTATTGCTCTCTCTGAGTGAATAGGAGACCTTTTCCTGAAGGCTTCAACGGAGTCAGCTGGAGGCCAGCATGCAGGGCATCTCTGTTTGGGGCTGCACCTGTCACACTTTAGCCTCCAGCTTCACAGCTTGCTCTAATCCTTCTTTCTCTCTGCCTGTGGTATACGCAGCCTCAGCGCTTCCCTCTTTCCACTCCCAGCTCATCTAGCTCCACTGAGAATTCCCGCTTCAGGCTTCTGTGTGTCTCACTTTACAGCTCGTATAGTCCCCTGTCTCTCTCCTGCCGTTTGTCCAGCCCTTGGTCTCACTCCTTCTCCAGTTAGTTGTTCTGTGGCATCGCTGGTGTTGGGGAGGGCACACTTTGCCGCACCTCCTGCTGATCTTGGCCCTAACACCCTAGCCATGTGCTGTGGAGTTGTTCATGGGCTCTCCTGCCTGCTTCCTTGTGGGGGTTCTCACCTGGATCATTAAGTTCATTGTTCAGTTATTACCTCTTTTAGGAATAGAGATTATTGTGTATTAACCTGACTACTTTTCTTTTATTCAGTTGAACCAATAGGGCTGTTAATTCACTGCCTTATATGGAGCTTCGTTTTATTCTTTTCTTCCTTCCCTCCCTTTCTTCCTCCACCCCCCCTCTCATCCTCTTCCCTTCCCTTCCTTCCCCTTTCCTTTCTTGGGTGCTAGGGATGGAGCTCGGGGCTCACAGGCACCAGGCAAATACTCTGCCCCTGAGACCCAGCTCTTATGTGTCAATTTTATAGCTGTGAGATTTTCATGGGCCCATTTCCTGACCTGAGACACAGGAATTAGAGATTCACTCTGTCTAGCTGGGCTTCCTGTTACCCTCTGCTGGCAGCCTTGGCTTCCTAAGAGGTGTGTGTGTGGGGTGTTGTGGGTTGGAGGTAGGAGACTGTCTCATTAATGTCACCACCATGAAGTAGAAATGGACTCTTTCCTCCGGGTAGCAGGATCCAGCAGTATCCAGCCTATTCACCATGCTCCGAGTAGTGGTTTGGGCCCAAGGGTGCCTGTCTCACCCAAGCACTGGGCTCTCTGAGGATGCTGAGCAGTGGAGAGCAGAGGCCTGGCTAAGCATGCAGCTGTGTTCACAGGGTCCATGGCGGGTGAGCGTTCTCATCTCCCGGAGTCTTAACCTCTTACACGGACAGACCTTGGCCTCCGTGGAAAGACTCAGACGTGTAGAGCAGGTTATCCACATCTTTGTAGATTTCCAAGAATGTGCTGGAGAGGGGTGAGGCTCACTTTTATTCTGCCTGCCTGCAGGATTGGCTTTGCCTGTGCCCAAAGTTTGGCCTAGGATGGAGTCCATGTGGTCATCAGCCCCTGCGAATAGCGGAATGTGGATCCTGCGGTGGCCACGCTGCAGGGGGAGGGGCTGAGTGTGACTGGCACTGTGTGCCATGTGGGGATCGGCAAGGGCTAATGGCCAAGGTGGCCGAGCGTTGGGAGGATGAGGAGAAGGAGGCCCAGAACCTTTGCTTCCCTGCGCAGGCCCGGGAGAGGCAGGATGGGAGTGGGGGCCCAGACCTTCTGCAAAGCGAGAAGGGAGAGAACTCCATGGTTGAAGAATGGATAAAGGAATCGGGGATGCTCCAGGGGATTCCTGGGGAATAAGCTAGGCCTCAGGACCCCGGGGTCTAGCCAGCATGCTTTCCTACCATCCCTGGTTGAGGTAGCATTGTATCAGCAAGCTGTGTCTCCAGGTCCTGCACTCGCAGACTGCTCTGAAAAGCGTCCTCCTCAGGCCATCTCCACCCTCTCCCAAACACTCTCTCATAGGCCTTGGGGCACTTATACAGAAAACATTTAACCAGACCTGGCTTACAGTTTGAGCTCATTTTCATCATGGCAGGAAGCATGGGAGCAGACAGGCAGGCAGATGCTGGAGAAGTAGCTGAGAGTTTTCCATCCAGATTCCCGTGCAGGAAGAGAAAGGGAGACCCCAAAGCTCACCCCACCAGTGACACATTTCCTCCAACAAGGCCACACCTCCTAATCCTTCCCAAGTAGCGCCACTCCCTGATGATCAAGCATTCAAATATATGAGCCTATGGGGCCATTTTTACTAAAACCATCCCACCTTTTACTCCTTCTGGACACTCAGCTTGTATTGGGTTGTGCTGCCCACATTCATGGCAGATCTTCTCTCAAGAGTCTCTCTGGAATATGCTCACAGACATATACAGGAGTATGCTTTTCTAATCTAAGTGTCTGTCAATCAATTAAGGTGATAGCCAAGATTAATCATTGTCACAGACCACCCCAGTCAGGTATTGGGGTCCCTGGGATGAGGATTCTCAAAGGCTAGGTGGGTAAGGATTCGGCAGTGACAAACAGAAACAAACACAGAGGCAGTTTGAATCGGAGTGTATTTTGCAGCTGTCAATCAAGGGTTTTTATACATAAACAAACAATTATTACAACTCTGAGAAGATTATGTTCAATGAAGCAGTCACGGATAGGATAGATACCATCATAGTCACTTGGCACAATAAAGCACAAAAATCATCCAAGGCTAGCGGCATAATTCCAAGAGCAGCTTAATAAATTTTTATGGTCAGTTATTATTTAACTTCTAGTACCTGTTCTTTTTGTAAATCTTCAAAACGTAAATTTAAACTATTTTAATTCTTTTTATTGAAAGCTTTCTAAAACAATATACCAAAGCCCACTTCTGATGACACACGTGTAGTCATATGAAATTTTACTGTTGGGAAAGTTTTTATCTATCAATACGAACTTGTAAATGATTTATAAAGTGAAGCGCTGGTTTCCCCAGAGATGAGGTCATGGTTAGTGCCTCCATCTCAAGGGATGGTTTCATACCCATTATTCTCGCTTAAGATCTTGTCCTAGGCTATCAAGAACATCTAGTATATAGGAAAAGGAATAGAAAACATAAAACACATAAGTTGCCAAGAGAACTATGACTCAGTAATTTTTCTCCGGGGAAAGAGTTCCACAACCTGTTCCAGGAGGCCTCCCCCTTTTGAGGTGAATCACCTCAGTCTGTGGAACCTGTCACACTGAACCTCCTGGAGGTGGTGTGGCAAACCATCACATCTATTGAGCACTTGCTGTGTGCCAGACACTGTTCCAGGCCTTGAGCATATGGCTATGGGCATATTGGGAAGAGTCTTATTGGGCTGTGCATTGCTTATTGTGTTCCTCTTTGGGGATTTGATCAGCCAGGACTGGGTCTATGGGCTCAGACTTTCTGGGCACCATGAATTCACTCCTTAGCCTTAGGATCTGGGAGAGATTGTAAGATGAATCTAAATCATCTTAGGGTCTGATAGTCTCCCACTTCCTGTTCTATTAGGTCCTATGGTTTGTTCCCAATTCTCTCTGTTAGATCAGACAGACATGAATTGAGTCTCATTATACCTGTCAGTATTTCCTGCTGTGTTCTAGGCACTGAGTCAAAGCTCTTTCTTCCTGCTGACCTTGGTGTGTTCTGCCCTCCCCAGCTTCTTTTGTGCTGATACCATCTTCATCCCCTCCTCTCTCTCTGCCCTTGGTTGAGTGCCCTTCACTCCACGCTTGGAGACGACCTGAAATTTGAACTGCCGGCAGCCACCGCTGCGCGCCCTTCCGTGCTCTTTAGCTTCACTCCTAATGTCTCTGAAAGATCATTTGTGACTAAGTAGGTGGCATTTTGTTGCAAACAGTCTCCCATTCCTTTGGAGTTCCTCTTTTTGGTGTCTTAATTCACGAGATCATGACTTTTCTCAGACTGTTAGAAACCATCCTTCTTGACGTGGCTAGAACAGGCCTCTCACTGGCCTGACTTTCTCTGATACACTCTATTATTCAAGGACTCGATAGTAAATAAGCCTTTCTGCTCACTGGATAGACATTTTTTTGATGGAGAAATTGTCCCTGGATCATATCTACCAACATCTTGGAAGCATTGTCATAAAGTGAGTTTGGAATTTATGCTAATACAGTCATTATGAAACTCTCTTTCACTCCAAGAGCCTGGATTTTTGCTACACCTCACAGCCAGCATTAATAATACACCTTGAGGTCACTTAAGATTTAAGACTGCCATCCTACTGTGTGTTCAAACTGCTTGTTTAGCCTGCCTTTAAGAGGATAATGTAACAACTGACCTCACTTGCTTTGGATTTCCCATGTGGTTGACTTTTAGAACCTAAACTAGTGCATAGCTATCACCTTAAATTATGGACTCTTCCATGCCGCTGATCCAGAGGGCAATACGTGTGTGTTTGTATGTGTACTACGATAATCTGATAATTATTTGTTTTTTTTTTTTAAAAAAGCAATCATATGAAACAACTGTTCACCATAAATGAATGTTTATGCATATGGATATTGCTTGATAACCTTTGCAGGTTTGTTGTCTGGGTCTGTTGGAGCAAGTGACTTAATCCCTTGTGAAACTCTGTTAAAGATTTCTTAAAAAGTATCTCACTCCTTCCCCATGTGATGCGTTCTGTGCTGCTGAATAAAAGGTAGAGCAAAGGCCTCTATTAGAGACAGGCTCATCAGACAGATGTCGGGTAGTCATAGGGACACAGATTCAGAGACATACAACAGACAGATTCTAGACAGCCAGAAACCATATGTTACAGAGTGATGTGGGATACAGGGAGAGAAGTGGAGAATTCAAATCCTTTCTTTCTTGCAAGACAAGGTCTCCGACTGGGCCTGAAGCTCACTGATTTGGCTTGACTGGCTGACCAGTGTTCTCCAGAGATCCACTTGTCTTTGCTTATGCTCTTGGTTGGCTAGGATTGTACGTGGGTGCTGGGGATGAACCGCAGGTCTCAAACTTTCACTATAAGCATTTACCTGACCGAGCCGGCTTCCCAGTCCGACAGGCTCTAGTTATTATTTATTTCGTCTCTCCCCCGCACCACTGATAGACATTTGTTCCTTGTCCTGGTAGTCGTTTCTCCAGACCTACTCTACACTTCCTTCTAACACTTGATTTTCTGCTCCTCTCTTTCTTAGGAAGAAGTGGCAGAAGAGGAGAGCACAAGGGGTAAACGTGAAGATTCTGCTCATGAGAAATGGGACTGGAATCTCAGCTCTGCCACTCATTGGCCTCAGTTTCCTGACACAGACTGGGGTAGTAATGGGACCTGCATTGCCCTGTGCAGCTGTCATAACACCCCAACGGACAGTAGTCAATCTCTAGCTTTACCTCTCCTCTTGCCTTTCTCAGTCTCTTCTTAGGAGCGCTGCTGGCATCTCTGTCTCTTCCATGTCAGCTCGTATTCCGCTTGTGGTAAGTGCTTGGTTCCTATCTGCTTGGTTGGTGTACAGTAAGGGGTAATTGTGTATTCCAGAGCCATCCAGAGACCATGTCCAGGATAGACACTTGTCTTAACTCCTGATGTTCTGGGCTGAGCTTGTTCCCATGTGCCTTTGCTCTTTCACAAGGCTGGGCAGAGTGAGTCTGAGCTCTGGGCTTGTCCAGTTGTGATCCTCGTGAGTGAGAAATCCAACTGGTGCTTTCTTCTACCCGTTCCCCATCCCAGCACTTGTCATTCTCTTTCAGGAGCTGGGTGCCTACAATCTCAGCCAGTCAGCCCTGCTAGGTCTTAGTAGGACACAGCCACTGGAGTGAGTCGGCTCCCAAGAACATCCAGGTGAATTGTTTGGCTCTAGGGATTATTAAGACTGACTTCAGCAAAGTGGTGAGAACTGGCTGTCTCCAACCTGACTGTATGTCCTCACTGTCCTCTGAACTCAGCTGGGGCTCACTCCACAGATGCTACAAAAGGCAGCCATGGGGAGCCCGGTGTGATGAGCCGGGCATGATGGTGCACACCTTTAATCCCAGCATTCAGGAAGCAGATGCAGGTGGATTTCTGAGTTCGATGCCAGCCTAGTCTACTAAGTGAGTTCCAGGACAGCCAGGGCTATACAGAGAAACCCTGTCTCAAAAAACAAAACAAAACAAAACAAAACAAAAAGGCAGCCATGGTTGCTTGGCCAAGGTAGCCACTTCAGGGTCTCACTGTGTCCTTGTCTTAGCTGGGCTGACTCAGTTCTCTCTTCACTTAGCCATGGTACACAGCAACCAGGCTGTCTGGAACCACTTACAGGAGAGCTACCAGCTACAGAGACAAATGGGTTTGCTGTTCTGGGGAGGTGCAGCTGAGGGTATTTTCTCTATCAATTGGCCTTTCCTTTTGCTGAAGCCTGGGTTCACATGGCTGAGCCCACCACAGTCCTCCCATGGCATCTGTGGTCTGTGAGCTCCAGCGCATCAGAACCAGATTGCAAATCCTCTTTTCATCCAGGATTGGGCAGCCTGAAGACTGTGTGTCCTTCCTGTGCTTGAAGGCTATTGGCCTAGCAGCTAAGGAGAGGCTCTGCTGCGTGGTTAGGGTAGCACCTTGAGGCTCACCTCTGCTAGGTTCGAGGAAGAAGGAAGCCCATCAATATTCTCGTCTTCTGATTCTCCACAGGACCACTAGAGACTCAGTGGACCTCACCAACATTTGAGGCTCTTGAAGCGAGGCTGTGGCTTACGAGTGTAGCAGGCTTGGCATTCTGGAAGAATCTTAAGGGAAAGGAGTGGACGCTTAGGCCGTAAAGGATCTCAAAACTTTCTCTGTAATTTGTACTTTTTACATCTCTTCTCTTAAATAAAGTTAGATTTGCCCTCCCCTCTAGATGCTCCTGGGAAGGGTAGAGTCGAGTGCAACATAGGATGGACAGGCCTCTCCTGTCTGCTGTAGCAGGCCCACCGTGGTAGGAACTAGAGGCAGGGCAGAGCTGTGCTGACCCCTCTGCCTCAGTTCAATGAGAGCGGATGCCACATTGCCTGCCTGCGGAGTCGTGAGGGGGTCACCCAGAGGGAGAGTCTTGTTTCTAGACAGAGTATCAAGAAGAGGATTTTGCTTGTAATGGAGCAGTGTTCAAAGATGAAGGTTGGTGGTCCTGCAATGTGTGCTTGGATAGGAGGAGACTGTTGTTGGGAGTGGAGAGGCTGAGGAACCATCGCAGGCAAAAATGGGGTGTGTATGTGGAGGGAAGCTTTGCACTCCACACATGGTTCTTGTTTCCCTCCTGTCCAGAACTGGTGAGGCGGGGGAGGAGTGGGGGGATGGGGTGTCAGAAGAACCAGTGGCTCTGTCTTCTTCTATGTCCTTGATGCCTAAGTCTCAAAGCCTCCCCCTAGTGGCCTCCCTGGGCTGAGCAAGGGTGAGGTGGTTTCAGCTCAGGGGTGAAGGATTGTGGATACTGCACACATCTGCTTTCTTTGAGAGATTTAACCTTGGTATCTAGGTGGTTCCAAGCAGGACCATGACTCTTTCTCTTGGATATCTCTTAATATCTGGGAAAAAAAAAGCAGAAACAAAAGACAACCAAGATTGGTACTTTGAGAGTCCCTGCTGGCTGGTGGTGATTTACGTGGGGGGTGGGGGGGGGAGGAGATAAAGTGCCTTCAGTAAAGGAAGGCTGTGGGCAGGACTCCTGCACTTGCCCATCTTCAGCTGCTGGGGAGTGGAGAGGGACAGGAATCTGAATAACAAACCCTGCATTGGGAGTGGTTTGCTGTGTATTTGCACATTTCAGCTGGGGCTCAGGCTGTTCCTACCCCAGGGTCCACTATAGTGTAGTCCGCAGTGGAGTGACTCCGTGCTGAATTGGGACAGAAGTGGTCCTGGGGTAGCCCAAGGCTGGGTAGCTGGGCTAGAAAGGTGGGTGTGAGGAAAGGTGGATGTGATATTTCATAGGAACCAGGTTCTTTGGGGTGAGGTGAAGACAAACATAGGGAAGTATCCAAGGCTGTTGTGTTCTTTATTAATAGATGGTAGACAAACTGGGCTGGATTGTACTAAGACATGTCCCTCTCTAATTTGAATGCATGCTTTAAAATCCAATGGTTGGAATCCCAGGTTCATGTATCAGCAGCATTTGGAGACTAAGCGCTTGGAGTTAATTAGTGGTAGATGAGCCGTAGGAATGGGCTTTACTTAGGCAGGTCTCCAGTTTTAGAGTTTCTGTTCCTTTAATCTTTAAAGGCTAAAAGATACTGTCCATCAATGCAGGCAATGTTCCTGTAAATCCCAGTGAGTAAAAATGTCATTTTATTCCTGGGCTCAGAGAGGGTTTCTTGTCTGTGTTTTTAGGTAGCTTGGCAGGGTTAGGATTTGAATTCAAGTCTTCTTTCAGTCAGCCTCTGTGAAAAGTGACCTCAGGCCTCTGTCCAGCTCTCTTGCAGTGCCTGCATGGTCTGGTTTCTTTTGAAATCCCTGCCCAAGCAAGGTTTTGGAGCAGACATGGTAAGCAAGGAGTGAGAGTGAGTCAGGGAAGTGGGAGAAGTTGCTGTGTATTCTGTTACAGGCACAGATCAGAATCTGGAGGGCACCTCCTGAGGTCCCTCAGTTCTTTCGTTTTGGAACAAAGAGTCGGATCAAGGACACATGGACAACAATAAAAACAGAGATAGGTTTTTGAGGATGAGAATGGCACTCTCTGGAATCGAAGTGGGCCAGAGAATTGGGAGGTCTGAGTCTCAAAACCTCTGGGCATGGAGAGCATCTACCCTTTATAGACCGATTGTTTGTATGTGTCCTCTTCCAAGCATTCAGCATCTAAAGATCACAGGCTTGTATGCAGCCTAAAGGTGGGACTCTCTCCAGTCCTGCTCTATATTAACTTCTTACAGATGCCAATTTTGATGCCTTTGGCCTTTTCTTTCCCCCCAATCCTCCTACTCCATCATGGAGGATGGCACTATAGGTCACAGGGCTGTCTCTCGCAGGTTCTCTAAATAGGAGTACAGCCTACTTCTCACAAGTGAAGTGTCTACTAACAGTGGCAGGGGAAGAGTTTATCTATGGGTCGTCACCTTCTGTCCATCAAGAGATTCAGAGTTGGGGAATTATCAACCCCTGTTTCCAACCAGAGAGGAACTGTTCTACAGTTCACAATGGGAAGCAAGCAGCTCCCTCAGTCACATCTGAAATTAAAATGAGGACCAGAGGCTGCGAACAGGGCAGTAAACATGTCTGCAGCGGTCTCTAGGAAGCAGCAATTCCTGTGCTCAGATGTGTGCATGGACAACACTCCATCCGTTGCTTTGTGAAGCTCTGCACAGAATGAAGCAATCACTTCATTTCCCGCAAGGATCGGCATGGAGAAATGTCCGGAAGCTTTCAAGCTGCTAATCTCAAATCTCCACTAATGGTTTGAGCAGTCCTGTGGCTGTCCCATGGGAGGGGAGGGGTGGTTAACAGAAGAAACCAGAGAATGAGAAGGATGGAAAGGCAGGAAGGGAGGATCATAGAGAAGACCCTTAATTAGCTAATCACGCATAAAGGAACTGAGTGTCTCTCAACAACTGAATGTTCTATTTGCTACAAATAGAATTGCTTAAATGCAATACTGTAAAAAAATTTCCATCACAATTTAAAATTTCACTTCCATTTTCTCTAAGCTAACATTAGGACATTTTTAGACTGTGACGACCCTGGAAGGGAAAATGTGCAGGGCTGCCTCCTATCTGGTTTCTGGTGATGCAGTTTTTGAAGATAACTGAGAATAGGTGCAGGTGGCAACAGTGGATGCCGTGGTAACCTGAAGGATGCCAAGGCTGAGATGTGGGGAGCTGAAGCTTTAACAGCTACTAACCCCAAATGGAACACCAGGCATTTAGAACTGCCCTGGGTCTGATCTTATCAAAGACATGAACTGTTCTTCCATCTACAGAGAAGGTCCCTTACATGACATTTGGCTCATTTACAGGGAGTTTCCTTTTTTTTTTCTTTTCTTTTCTTTTCTTTTCTTTTCTTTTCTTTTCTTTTCTTTTCTTTCCTTTCCTTTCCTTTCCTTTCCTTTCCTTTCTTTTCTTCTTTTTTATTGGTTCTTTGTGAGTTTCCCATCATGCACCCCAGTTCCACTCACCACCTTGTTCCCTTGTATCCACCCTACGCACTTACAATCTCCCTCCACAAATAAAAACATTTAAAACATCTCATTGTGGAAGCTGTAGTGTGTCACAGTGTTTCCCACAGTCTACCCTTTCGGCCACACTTCCTCACTTGCAAATGTTCATTGTGATGAGTCACTGGTTCTGGTTCAAGGTCTCTGGCTTCTATCACACTATCAGTTCTGGATCTTCACTGGGACTCTCAGTTATCCTGTTGTTGCTGGGTGTCATGGAGATCCTGCAGCTTTGGATCTGTAGGACCACCTCCTTCATGTAGCTCCAGTAGTTCACAGATAGAGTAGATGTTGGGGTGGGCCAACTCAAAGCCCCAGATCTGGGCCTGAGTGGTATTTGAGCTCGTCAGCCCTGCAGCTCTTCTGTACCACACCATGACTAGGGTGAGTTCTTTAGCCCTGTCCTGACTAGCTCATCCAATGCTGCAGCCAGTAAGGCGCAGAGCCAGCTCTCCTACTCTCATGCCCCCAAGGGCTGGTTCACCTACACCCATGCCAGTAGGGCCAGGTCTACTGTGGTGCTTAGGTACAAGGCTCACTCACCCAAGTGCTACATCAGGCCAGGGGCTAACACAGCAATCCCCAACTCTTAAGGCCTCTGGTCTGGCTCACCTGCAGTTTTGGCAACCACAGTCAGCTTTGCTTTGCTGCCCAGGCCAGGTACAGGGCCTGCTCTCCCATTTTCATGACCCCAGAGCCAGCTCTCCCACCTGCCATAGGTGGTGAAGGATGGAGTAGGAGGTCATCACTCCCTTGTCTGGGTCACAGCACAGCAGACAAGCTTCAGGGCCAACTCTCCCATACTCATGCCCTCAAGGCTCACTCACCCTCGCCCCTGCCACCAGGGTCAGCTCTGCTGTGCAGGGCTTGCTCTCCGGAGTGCTGCAACAGGTGAGGGGCAGGGCCAGCCCTCCTACTCTCATGACCCTGGGGCTAGCTCTCCCACTGCTACAGGTGGCAAAGGCAAAGAGGGGAGGGCATCTGGGCTAGTTTCTTTTAATAGGTAGGAGGAATGAATACACCATGTCATGTGAAAGAGACTGTCATCACCCTTGTTTTAACCTGTTAGTGCTGCTGTAATCAATCAGTCAGCCAAACAAACAATAGGATAGAGGCTGGAGAGATGGCTTAGCAGTGAAGACCATTTGCTGTTCTTGCAGAGGACCTGGGTTTGATTACCAGAACCCTTATGGTGGCTAAAAACTGCCTTTAACTCCAATTCCAGGGATCCATCAACCTCACCTGGCATTCAAGGTACACACACACACACACACACACACACACACACAGGGGGGGAAGAGAGAGAGATAGAGATGTAAAAACACTCAAATCTTTTAAATTTTTCTTAAAAAAACATAGAACAGTGTTATTTATTTATTTATTTATTTATTTATTTATTTATTTATTAGACAGGGTCTCATGTGTCTCAGGCTGGCCTTGAACCTGCTGTGTAGCCTTGTTTCTGACTGATAGGATTACAGATCTGCACCACCGTGCTAGGTTTATGTAGTGCTGGTAATAGGACCTCAGGTGTGGTGCAGTCTAGGTAGGCATTTTACTAACAGTGACATTCACTGGAGAATTTGTAAAGGATGTACTTCATTCTTATAGTTCTGGAAGCTGTGATGTGTAGCTTTGGTTTCTGGAAAAGATTGTTCTCTGCTTCCAAGATGGCCTCTCACTGTTCTGTTCTCACGTGGGCAGAATGGTAGCACAGACCATAGCCCCTTGAACTTTTTTTTCTTTTTCCTAATTTATTAGTTTTTGAGAGTTTCATACTGTGTTTTGGTCCAACTCAGCTCTTCCTTGGCTCTTATTATCTATCATACCGAACTATGAACCGTTGAGATACAATAATCACTGGTCTGGGAAGATAAGCCTGTTGATGAAATAGTTGGTAACCATCACAGATGGAGCCAAACACTTTCCAACTAGGTCTAAGTCCCATCCCATATGCCCAAATTCACATCTGGTACCACTATCAGGTCAAGAACTATGGCTAGACAGGTCAGAAGGTCAAGGGGAGAGCCCACTGCTATGCTGCTAAATGCATATAGAGTTAAACTGGTTCCTATGGACCCCTTAAAGGTTTACATTCCACCCAGAAGGCCACAGCATTCCTCCAATTCATTCTTTTTTTTCTTCTTCTTCTTCTACAAACTCTATCAGCCAACTTCACACCATACCTGGACTCCATACCAATGCACAATCTTGCAATAAGCCAAGAGAGGAACAGAGAGAGCTTACTTAGCTGCTGGTGGTGATTTTAAGCATATAAAATTTTACTTGCAGAGAGGCACACTGGCTGCTTTCTATTCATTCAGAACTCTTTTTCTGGAACAGAATGTCACTGTCATAGAAACTTCAGAGTTGTCTGTTTGTTTATCTATCTATCTATCTATCTATCTATCTATCTATCTATCTATCTATCTATCTATCATGAAGACTTGCTTTGTAGCTCAGGCAGAGTTCAGCTTGGTGATCTTCAGTCTTAGCTGTTAAGAGTGCTGGGATTACAGATGTGTGCCTGCTACCCACTGTTGAAGCTGCAGATTTTAAAACATGAGCCTGCCTACACTGCTGTAACAAAGTGTCTGGGAATGGGTACTTCTTACAGAACAGAATGCCATTTAATTACAGTTCCGGAGGCTGGGGAGTCCAAAAACAAGGTGACAGAAAATTAAGGTTCAGTCTCTTCACTTCTAAGATAATATCTTGAAATACTGCATCGTATGGAGGGAGAGAAAAGAATGGTAGACAAGGGAAGAGAAAGAGAGTCGAACACAGCGTGAGGCCTCTTTTGTAAAAGTTTTAATCTCTTTTACCAATGGGGATGGCTCAGTCACCTCTTAAAGACCTACCTCTTTAAAAATATTTAATTAAAAAAAAATCTGTGGGCGGGGCATCTCAGTGGTTAAGAACACTTGTTGCTCTTGCAGAGGAGCCAGGCTTAGTTCTCAGGATCCATGGTGGCTCACAGCTGTCTGCAGCTACAGTTCTAAGAGATCTGGTGCCTTCCTCTAAACTCTGAAGGCCTACATGTGATGTATAGATGTACATGCAGGCAAAATGCTCTGACACATACCACATGTGTTTTTGGTGCCCATGGTGGTCTGAAGCAGGTATTGGATCCTCTAAAGCTGGAGTTACAGGCAGTTGTGACCTCTTATGTGGTACTTGTACAAAAGTAATCAAGAACAGCAAGGGCTTTTAACTGCTGAGCCATCTTGGAAACTCCAAGACCTAACTCTTTTTTATTTTTAAAGATTTATTTATTTATTTTTATTTTATACATTGGTGTTTTGATTGCATGTATATCTGTGTGAAGGTGTCAAATCCCCTGGAACTGGAGTTACAGTCAGTTGTGACCTTCCATGTGGGTGCTTAGAATTGAACCCCAGGACCTCTGGAAGAGCAACAAATGCTCTCTAACCATCACACTTGCTGCTAGGTTTCAATGCCTGAATTTTGGGAGAGGCATACTCACCCACAGCTAGGCAGTGACTTTAGGAGATAGATGAAACTATTTGGGCTGTCTTTCCATCAGCTTAAATCAAGACCAAAGTCCTTTGAGTGGCAAGCTTTCCCCCAGATTCTGCCTCTGCCTTTCTTGCCACTTTCCCCTTTAACCACCACTTGCCCTTGAAAGCTTTTCTCCTGCTGCTTACAGGACATGGGCATTATTGCTGCAGAGCCTTGCTCCTGCTGACCATGGGCTTGGGCATCACTGGTGCAGAGCCTTGCTCCTGCTGACCATGGGCATCACTGGTGCAGAGCCTTGCTCCTGCTGACCATGGGCATGGGCATCACTGGTGCAGAACCTTGCTCCTGCTGACCATGGGCCTGGGCATCACTGGTGTAGAGCCTTGCTCCTGCTGACTGTGGGCATGGGCATCACTGCTGCAGAGCCTTGCTCCTGCTGACCATGGGCGTAGGCACATCTCCTTTTCTTTGTTTTCCCTTAAAGCCTCTAATGGGAAACTTGTCATAGAGAAGGTCCTCAGCAAAAGTTTGTTAAACAAATGAGGTGTGACTGCATTCCTCCTGTACAGGATCACTCAGACATGTCTAGTTTCTCCTGCTTCTTGGGAACTTTTCTTTGGGCATGGGTTTTTCAGTCACATAAGAAAATTGTTCTTTTAAAAATTATCATTCAATTCTTGTCCCAGCCCACTCCAGAGCTTCAGGAGTTTGTCTTTCTTTGAGGAAAGAAAGGAAGAAATCAGTCTAGCCTAATTGGCATGCTCTGGGACAATAAGAGACTCTTGTTTGCAGAGGGGCAGAGGTGGACAGCACACGAGGAGTGGCACCCTATGTAGATCTGGGCTCTGAATATGCATGTATGGTGGTCTGAATGAGAGTGGCCTCCGTAGGCTCAAAGATTTAAATGTTTGGTTCCTGGTTGGTGGAACTATTTGGGAAGAATCAGGAGGTGTGACTTTGCCACTTTCCCCTTTAACCACCTCTTGCCCTTGAAAACTTTTCTCCTGCTGCTTACAGGACATGGGCATCATTGTGTGGCTTTGTTGGAGGTTTGGCTTTGTTGGAGGTTTGGCTTTGTTAGAGGAGGTGTGTCATTGGCACTGTCACGTGGTAATTAGTGATTATTCTTACGCAGATCTAGGATGACAAAGGGCAAACGGTAAAAAGAAATATAAAATGTAGAGTTTGAAGTGAAAAAGAACACTAGGAAATTCAATGTCAGAGCCAAGGCTCATGCTGAATTGGATAAAGATGCCTGATGTGGGCTTCCCTGTGTGTCACAAAGTAGCAGCCACCAAGCAAGTATATTCCTTGAATTAGCACACCTGGTGGGCCATGTGCACACCAAGGAAACAGGTGCTATGGGGAACACCAAACTAGGTTTTCTTCCCCATTTCTTAACTATTTCCATTTTTCAGTGAGGGTGAGAAAAGCTATGGGGTAGCGCCAGCTCAGGAGCCTGGGTACCCAGAGAGTTAGGAGCTTACTCGAAGCCAGAGAGAGAACGATGTGAAGGCTGTGAAGTGAGGCTGAACCCAGCCTCCTGCCCTATGATTCCACACTGCAGGGGAACTTCAAGTTGTTAACACTCATAAGTGTTACATTACTGTGAAGGAAGTAGCCACATCTATAACAAGATTTAATGTTCTACAGCTTTTCCTTTTAAAGCTGAGAAGGTAGCATGTGTGCTCACTAGGCATATAATCCAGATATGCTCCAGAGTACGGAGATTTTTTCCATGAAGGTTAACTAGAAGCTAGTATACTTTTTATATTTTTGTAACAATTGGCTTTTTTCATTGGGGTTGGAGGTGAAAGGGTTAGTATTTATAGTCCTAATAAGTCCAATAATTTTATGTTTACTTTTTCCTTTTTATTAGATATTTTCTTTATTTACATTTCAATTATTATCCCCTTTCCTAGTTTCCCCTCTGAAAATTTCCTATACCCTCCCCCTGCTTCTCAACCCACCCACTTCTGCTTCCTGACCCTGACATTCCCCTATACTGGGGCATAGAACCTTCCCAGGACCAAGGGCCTCGCCTCTCATTGATGACCGACTAGCTATCCTCTGGTACATATACAGCTAGAGCCACATGTCCCACCATGTGTTTTTTTTGATTGGTGGTTTAGTCCCAAGGAGCTCTGGGTATACTGGTTAGTTCATATTGTTGTTCCTCCTATGGGGCTGCAAACCCCTTCAGCTCCTTGGGTACTTTCTCTAGCTCCTTCATTGGGGACCTTGTGCTCTGTCGAATGGATGATTGTGAGCATCCACTTCTGTATTTGCCAGGCACTGGCAGAGCCTCACAGGAGACAGGTTCCTGTCAGCAAGCTCTTGTTGGCATCTGCAATCTGGGTTTGGTGGTTGTTTATGGGATGGATCCCCTGGTGGGCAGTCTCTGGATGGTATTCCTTCAGTCTCTACTCTGAACTTTGTCTCTGTAACTCCTTCCATGGGTATTTTGTTCCCCCTTCTAAGAAGGATCGAAGTATTCACACTTGGTCTTCCTTCTTCTTGAGTTTCATGTGTTTTGCAAATTGTATCGTGGATATTCTGAGCTTCTGGGCTAATATCCACTTATCAGTGAGTGCATATCATGTGTGTTCTTTTGTGATTGGGCTACCTCACTTAGAATGATATCTTCCAGATCCATCCATTTGTCTAAGAATTTATGTGTCTTCAGATTATAAATAATCCTCCAAATTTTGCAATGTTTACATGTTTTTTAAGATGGCAAATATGCTTGATTTGCTTTTTAAATAAAAGTTTAGCTTTTCTAAGAGATTAAATAAATAAATAAAACTAAAAACAAAACAAAACAAAACAAAACAAAAAAGATGCCTGAAGTGAAACCATGGTGGGAGAGGTGCCCGCAGTGTTAAGACCCTACCCAGATAAGCTTCCAACCTGTAAAAGGGAAATGCCTGAGGAATTTTCTGCTCCAAAAAATCAATAAAGAAAAGCTTCTAGAAATGTAATTCAAGGAGTGGGCCAGGTTCTCTCCCAAGTGGGCTAAACTGGGCAGTGTTGTCCACGAGGTTCGGGCTTTCGAGTCACTAAGGATTGTAAAAATAAAAAGTGAAAGGGTTGTAGAACCTTCCTCCACGGTTAAGGAGAGCCAATGAGGTCTGGTGTGAGGCAGGGGAGTTCCTGCACAAGAGGCTCTAAGATGCATGAAACTATGAAAGTGAAGCCTTGATCGTTCTGGAGACCCCAAGATATGGGAGATGCCAGAGATACCTGCCCGGGAGAGCTGCGCAGTGGGGGTGGGGCAGCCACGAAAGAAACATTATGTCGCAGTCAGCAAAGATGAAGCCATCTAAGCCCTTTGACACCAGACAGAGCTACATGAATTCACACAAGGTAGAAGCCTGGAGGCAGGAGCTGATGCAGAGGCCATGGAGGGTGTTGCTTATTGGCTTGCTCTGCCAGCTTTCTTATAGAGCCCAGGACCACCATCCTAGGGGTAACACCACCTACAATGAGCTGGGCCTCCCCCCTCAATCACTAATTAAGAAAATCCCCTACAGAGTTGCCCACAGCTCAAATCTATTGAGGGGTTTTCTCAATTGAGGTTCCCTCCTCTCTGATGACTCTTGTTTTCATCAAGTTGACATTAAACTAGCCAGCACAGAATGGTAATGTATATTTTGTGCCTTCGTATGTTGAAAGCATGTAATTTGCTTTTTGCTTTTGATTATACAGGGAGTTACAATGAAGAGATTCCTTTGAGTCTCTGTAGAGACTTTGGATTTTAAAATAGTGTTGAGACTATGAAAGACGACGAGGTCTTTTGAAATTGGACCAAATATATTTTGCATTATGATATGACCACAAGTCTGTGGGGTCCACAAGGGAACAGAATGTGGTGATTTGAAGAGAATGGTCCCCTTAGGCTTGTACATTTGAATGTTTGATCCTCTGTTGGTGGAATTATTTGGGAAGGGTGAGGAGGTGTGGTCTTGTTGGAGAAGGTGTGTCACTGGGGGCAGGCTTTGAGATTTTAAAAGTCCACTCCATTCTAGTAGATCTCTCTGTCTGAGTCATGGTTGTTGTCTCAACATGCAAGTTCTGGCTACTGCTACAGAACCATTCCTGCCTGCCTGCCTGCTGCCATGCTCCCTTCTATGATGGTTATGAACTCTCTGAAACGGTAAGCCCCAAATAAACTCTTTCTTCTATAATTTGCCTCAGTCATGGTATCTTATCATAGCAATAGAAAAGTAAGACAGCATTCAAATGCACCCTGAGCAACATACACACATCCACCAGAGAGAGAGAGAGAGAAACAGAGAGGGACAAAGAGACAGAGAGAGACAGAGACAGAGAAACAGTCAGAGAGACAGACAGAGACAGAGACACACACAAAGGCAGAGAAGAGACATAGACATGGATCAATCATCTTTCCCATGTAGAAAAGGGTGTGGGAGGGAAAAGGGTGTGTGATTGAGCTAGAGTCCTAGACTCACCAGAAAAAGGAGGTCTCTGCTGTTAAAGGTTTCCAAGGAAGGGTGTGGTCCTTGCAGCTCAAGGAAGCAGGTTTAGTTCATAAGTGACCTACACACACTACAGGGCATATTGACTTAAACTATGTGATTAGAGCTGCCCTGGGCAGGGGGATGCAGACAGTCAGTGTGCAATTGCTGTTAGGCTGCTTTGGATTCTGGGTGACATGGGCTTGGGTTTGTGTCCCCACCCTCCTTCATCTCCAAGTGGCTGGGCTCTGCTCTCAGGGTTCTCTGCTTTGGGCTGGGAAGGCCTGGGTTCTCTCACAGTGACAACACCCCCAGCTTCAGCACAGTAGAATTTTATGAGAAACCACATTGTTGGCCTTTAAAAATAGGAGCTGAAACAAAAACAAACTCCCTTTAGGATCCAAAGGCGTCGGAAGCAACAGGAAATGCTTTGGAGAACAGACCTACTTAGCCCTTCTAACACTGTTGCTAAGAGGAAAGTCCAAACCGTTCTTCCAGTACTGATCTTTGCACTGCCGCCGGGTCTGATTTAACCTCTGATTGCCTTGAAGGAGACCAGCATCCCTTCTGTTACTAAGCCACAGTCAAGCAGGGATGGGCTTCTGATCCTTTTTAAAAAGCAGGTGTAATAGGGAGAGATTAGAGGTGCTTGGAGGAGCCTGTCTGCCCAAGAGGCAATCGCTCCGCTCGGAACCCAGCTTCACATGGCTGTGCAAACACCTGTTTTAAAAAAAGACTAGGAGGCTCAGAAAACCCTATGGGGAGCCCGGATTATGCCAAAACCCAGGTTTCCGGTTTGAAAGACAAAAGAGACCCCCAGGTGACAAGGGAAGAGAACTTCTGGAGAGTGGGTGTTTGTCTCATTATTAAAGGTCTTATACGGAGAGGAAGGACATTATTTTCAGCTGTTTGAGCTCCTGTCTTACCAGGGAGGAGTGGTCCTAGGAGCAGGTCAGGGGCGGAGAGAGGCTAAATTCTGTGTAGACTTGGGAAGGAAGGTGGGCAGAGAGGGCTTCTGTGGACCACCAAAAGGAAAAGGTGACCCTTATCTCAGCCATACTTTTCTGACCTGCAGTTTTTATTTGGTATAGCCAGAAATTTGAAGTTGACTGTACTCTGTGGCTACCAGTACAACAGCACTTCCAGTTGGGAAGCTGGTCCTCTAGGGCGAGGGGGGGGGAGGGGTGCGGGGCGGGGCGAGCAGGGCTGAAGAGCTCTAGCAGGGGAGTCTGCGGCTCTCCAGCCCCTCACTCCCACCCTCTCCCTGCAAAGGAGGCTCATTTCCCAGGAGTGTTCCCACGAGTTCATTTCCAAGGCCAAACGTCCTTTCTGCACAAATCCTTTTTATTGCCATGGAGACAATCTGCAGCTCCGACCAATCACAAGTTTGAGCAGCAGGCACCATGACAACCTGTGGGGGCTGAAAAGAGCTCCAGAACACCTCAAAGACCAAATCCAAGATAGCAATCCAATCTGGAGATGCAGTAATTCTCACAAGTGTGGTCGGGGAAGGGCATCTGCCTTCCTCTCAGAGTGAGCTGGTGCCCTGCGGGGGTACAGCTGGCTGGCCTGGTGGCTGAGGTCTTGGGCTGCCAATGTCAGTCAGCTTCATTTCACCTGACTTCATGTCTTGTTTTTTTTCTGGCTAGGCTAGCTAATAGAAACCTGGAGAGATGGCAGAGAATGATCAAATAACTCTGGGGCAGGGGCAAGAAGCAACAGTCCCCTGGGACACTACCTGCCACTGAACAAGTACTTGTTGTTAGGTTGCTATCTCAGCAGCAGGACTTGCTGGTAGTAGGAGATCAGAAGCCTGTCACATCCTCCCTTGTAGATCTCAGCATCATCTCCCACCTACTGGTGTCTGCCCGACAAGGGTGGACCTGGTGACTTCTGTGTTAGTGTAGCTGGTTCTGGTACAGAGCTGGCGAGGAGCCTTGCCTACCCTTTCCTCCTTGGCTTTCCTGCCATTCCTTTCATCCCCTGATCCTGGGCTTTCTGATGTTCCCTCCAATGTTCTTATATCATTCTGTTCTTTATGTCTCTCCCATATCCTTTACCTAGGAGGGTCATAGAGGAGTAAAGTGGTACTGAGATCTGCTTGTTTCTGGGGTGTGTGGGCGTGGCGTGGCAGGGGCATGGTGTGGCGTGGTGGGAGTGGCTTAGGATAGCCACAGGCATGACTAAAAGCTTATGCCCTGCTGGGGCTGTTCTCATGAAGGCTACATCTCAGGAAGGGCAAGGGGCATGCATGTGTGTCCCTCACAGCTAACCTGATGGCTGAATTTTGACAACAGACACAAGTCATATCTTTTTGGTCTAGAGGGCTTTTCCAGTTTGCTTTTCTGTTTCTACGATTAAACACTATGACCAAAAACAACTTGGGGAGAAAAGCCCCCACAATCACAATCCATCACTGAGGGAATTAAGGGAAGGAACTCAGGGCCAGAACTCAGAGGTAGGAACCAGAGAGAGATGCTGGCTGCTGGGTGTCTTCGTTGGGTTTTTCTTGCTGTGAAGAGATGCCTTGACCAAGGCAACTCTTATAAAGACACATATTTAATTGTTCTGGCTTACAGTTTCAGAGGTTTTGCCCATTATTGTTACAGCAGGAAGCATGGCATCGTGCAGGCAGACATGGTGTTAGAGGAGAGTTCTGTATCTTGATCCGAAGGCAACAGAAGGGGATTGTCTAATTGGGCATAGCTTGAACATAGAAGACCTCAAGGCCTGCCCCCACACTTTCCTCTAACAAGGCCAGACCTTCTAACAGTGCCACTCAGCTATGGGGGCTGCTCACACACACATGAATCTATGGGGGGGGCATATTTATTCAAACCACCACACCAGGTGACTCCAAGTTGTGTTGTCTTAACAATAAAAACTAACCAGTGTGAGGTACAACCTCTCTATGGCTCAGTTTTCTTACTTTAAAACTTGAAAAAAAAAGTGTTTGGGTGTTTCACCTACCTGCATGTCTGTGCACAGCGTGTATGCCTGGTACCTATGAGGCCAGAAAGAGTGTGTCAGATCTTCTGAAAACAGTTACAGAAAAGGAATCAAACTCAGGTCCTCAGGAAGAGCAGCAAGGGCTCTTAACTGCTGAGCCATCTCTCCAGCCCCAGCTCAGTTTTCTTATGTGTAAAATGGGAAGAAACGCTCAAGGCTATTATAGGAGCATGAAGGGAGTGGAGGCAGGAGCCTGACTTAGGGTATATCTTAGCTGCTATGACAATAAGTTCTTCCACAGAACATGAAGCCACATCCCACTATCCATCCATTCTCAGTAAGCAACCCACTCCCAAGGCCACTGCTGGTTCTTCACCTGCTGGGCTGAGGGGCAGCCTCTGCCTGCCCTTGTCAGTGTGCACAGAGTATCTGAGATGTTCAGGCATTGCATCATCCTGTTCTACCCTTGTCAGGGTGTACCTCTCAGCGCGCTCTGAGCTGGTGGGCTTTCACCTTACCCTTCTGCATAAGAGAGCGTCTCTCAGGCCTTCTTCGTTTTGGAGTGCTCCTCCACTGTTATGTCTGTCTCACAGACTCCTCCATATTCCGTCCCCTTGAACAGAGCACAAACCTCTGACTGCTAGCCACTGACCCTGTAGGTTTGCATGTAGTTAGATTGTCAGTTCTTTGAACAGATCTCTGTTTCGACCCTGCTGGTCTTGCCTTCCTGTCTATCACCTAGCTAGCCTTTGGGTCATCACTGGGGAGAGGAAGTCATGATGGGTAATTCTCTATGGGATGAAACTACTAAAGCTGTCCCCACAATGTGAAGACATAGCAAGCTGCCTTGTGTGGCAGTAAGAGGGTGCTGCCTTAGTCAGGGTTTCTATTCCTGCACAAACATCATGACCAAGAAGCAAGTTGGGGAGGAAAGGGTTTATTCGGCTTACACTTCCATACTGTTGTTCATCACCAAAGGAAGTCAGGACAGGAACTCAAGCAGGTCAGAAAGCAGGAGCTGATGCAGAGGCCATGGAGGGATGTTCTTTACTGGCTTGCTTCCCCTGGCTTGCTCAGCCTACTCTCTTATAGAACCCAAGACTACCAGCCTAGGGTGGCACCACCCACCATGGGCCCTCCCCCCTTGATCACTAATTGAGAAAACACCTTACAGATGGATCTCATGGAGGCATTTCCTCAAGAGAGGCTCCTTTCTCTGTGATAACTCCAGCCTGTGTCAAGTTGACACATAAAACCAGCCAGTACAGGGTGCTTCACCAAGAATCCAGCCATGCCTGTACCCTGATACCTCACTTTTAGCTTCTAGAATTATGGTATGTAAGCATCTGTTGTTTGAGCCCAAAGTGACTAAGACAATGCTTTACATAATCATCTCTAATTAAACTCTGGATTTAGTCTTTTCAGTAATGTTCCGTGCACCAGGGACCCAGGACACTCTGATTATACAAAAACATGGCTGAGTCATGAACGCCATGACAGCGATCCCAAGAGTGAGACGACGCATGACTGCGGAGGAAAGCATATACTGCTTTGCCAGAGATGGCAAGTACTCGGTGGGGTCCAGGAGGTGATCGCTGATGTGATAACACAGAGAAGTCAGGCTTTGCAGGATGCGAAGGGGCACTAACAGCAGAGATGCTTCCTGCAGAGGAGCGCAGGGTGGGAGGGCTTGGGTCTCCTGCCCCTGCCATGGGACTGCAGAGTAGAATTGGGAGGAGGTGGGCCTCACCCTAAGATGGAGCTAGTGGCAGGTGTCATATCTTCTCAGCAGTGGTACCTTGCCAGGCCTTCGCCAGTGGCTGTCTCCTTGGGACCATAAGCAGTTTCAAGTTGCTGCTGTGGAAGGAGGTGGGAGCCTTAGAATGTGTCCCTGGATCTCTCTTCCAGCTAGGGTATGAACAGCAAGCTATGTTCCCCAGGCAGGAATTTTATTATTTTTAGTTTTGATTCAAACAGCTCTCAACCTGTGGGTCACGATAGCCTTGGCGGTCTAATGTCTCTTTCACAGGGGTGGCATATCAGATATCCTGCCTATCAGATATTTACATTATGATTCAAACAGTGGCAAAAGTACAGTTATGAAGCAGCAATGAGATAATGTTATGGTTGGAAGTCACCATAACGGGAGGAACGGTATTAAAGGGACAGGTTACAGCGTTAGGAAGGTTGGGAAGCGCTGTATTCAGTTTCCTGTGTTTCAGAAGATGACCACTTTTTCTCCTAGAAGATATGCACAGAGGATGATCTATTTTCTTTACCAACTACATTATTAACATCATGTGTCTATTAATATAAGAAACATATTAGATCTGTTTCTTTCTGTTTAAGCAGGGAAAGGTTGATATCGGAGACTATAGTTGAGGGGACACTTGCACACTCCCCTGGAAAGAGGAAGGAAGAGCAGTAAAGACTGAGGGGGCTGCAGAGATCCTTTACCACCAGAAGGCGGAGGCCTGATGCTGTCCTGGCAGATGATGAATTTGTTGGTCCAGGGAAAAGGACTCACTGTGCTGCCCGTCTCCCTGTTTCCTGGGTGACAGAGTCTCTAGAAGACCCAGCAATAAGGAGATGGAAGCAAAGAGCCCTGCAGTGTAATAAACATGATGGAAATAGAGGTGACATCTAATGACAGGTCAGTTGTGGCTGAAGAGCAGGGAGATGAATCACACCCAGAAAAGGGAGATCCCTGTTGTGTCACTGTGACTCGGTCGGCTAGGGCTAGTTTTGAGACCTGGTATGGTAAAACTGTCAGAGAGGAATTACAAGGCAGGCCTAACTAAAAGCTTTGAGGAAGCGCTTTTGCTCTTCTCTGTGAACAGAGTCCACCAGAGGAGGGCCAAAGATGTGGTAAGCACGGATCTCCAACAGTAGTTGTGAAATCACTGCCTTACAAAGATTTCTTGATTGCCCGTCAAGTATCAGAAAGCTATCTGTAGGCATGGCGGCTCATTGGATGTAATACCAGCACTTGGGGGGCCAGAGAGGAGGATCACCAGGGACTATCTGAAACAAAAATGAAACCAAACCAGCCAGAAACAGTAGGAGGAAAATCGTCTACAGTTTGGATCTGAGAGGTCCCACAAAGGCTCCTGTATTTGAGGCTTGGCTGCCAGCTAATGAGCTTTGGGGAAGGGATTTGATTCCAAGGGCTCTGACCTTATGGATTGTAGAGAAATGAGTTAACATACCCTGACTGGCAGCCCATAATGGTCCGCTTATGCGCAACAGCCGCATCCACACTTTCCAATCTTAAGATCTGCCTGGCTCATGGAGACAAATGATGACAGAGTTCATGACCTGGCCAGCCAATCAGATGGTGCCAGCAACAAGTGGGGAGGTGTCACGGACCAATAGGGCATGGGTGGAGGGTATAAAAGCACTCCCCAGTTCTGCAATAAATGAGTCTGATTCCACACCTTCTTACCCCCTACCCCCAAGGACCATCCTTAGAAACTGAGGGCTGGGGCAACAATGGATGAATTAATCTCTTGATGACTTTAAGTCGTTGCTAGGAAGTGATGGAAACTGGGAGGTTGGATCTGGCCTGTAGAAGTGGCTCACTAAGGGTCTTCTCTGGAAACCCGCATTGGTCCCCTGCCCCTTCCCTCTCTGCAGGCTTGCTGCCACAGAGGAAGCACCAGCAGTTCCTCTGCCACGGCCCTGAATAAGAGCAATGGAGTCAGTTGTTTGTAGCTTGAGACTTCTGAATGTGTGGAGCCTTTGGCGACATGGAAGCGACTCACATGTGGTCTAAGAGTTAATGTCCCAAACGGTTTCTATCACCTCGCCTCCTGTCCACTATGCAGACTGGAACACACCTGTTCACTTTCTTCTTCCTTTGTTCAGTTGGTAGCTTGGTGCATCTGCCAGGAAAAGCAGCTGTTCCCAGGGAAGGAGGGACTGAGGTGCTATAGGGACAGCTGCCTGGGGAGCCTTCTGGTGCCAAGCCACCCTATAGTCTTTCTCTCAAGTTGTTTTATAAAATTTAAATTCAATGTATTTTTGAATAATGAATGCATGCACATAGTATGGAATTCAATGAGGAGCAAAAAAGATACAGTGGAAGGAAATACCCCTCTTCCCGAGCCCCACCCCAGTCAACTGGCTTCTTTCCAAAAGACAACTACTGAGGTTTGCTAAGTATGAATAAGTGCATGTACACATACACACAAACACAGATACAGACAGACAGACACAGATATACACAGACACAGATACACACAGACAGACAGACAGACACACACACAGATACACACACAGATAGACACACACACATGTACACACACATGCACACCCACTCATGCACTTTTAAGAACATAAATGCTAACATACTAACTGTATAAACAGAGCTGAAGAAATCAGATAGCACACATCAAGTGAGTGGAGTTAAGTATGTGTGTTGCTGGCAAGGGTGTGAACAGACTATGGGCAAAGCAAAGGGTTGACAGGCATCAGCTGAGTGAGAAGTCGTGGTGATTGTGTGAGCTATATAGATTACTGAGGGGCAGGGCCGAGAAGACGCCTGGGCCCAAATACCTGCCCTTACCACCTTCCTTCCCTGCATTCTCACTGCAGAACCCCCTGAGAGGACCAAGCCTGTATCTCAGGACAAGAGAGCCCGTTGTATAGTTTACAGGGTCGAGAGTGGGTGGGAAGGGTAGAAGGACGAAAAAGATAGATGGTGGTAACTCAGCTGCTTGGCACCTCGAGTGGTGCCTTTATGTTTTCCACTTTACAATCTGTCTGGACCGGTAGCCCCTTGCCTTTGGATGGCTTAGAGTTTTGTACTATGTTTCTTTTGTTGGGCACATATTATAACATGTGCTGTGGCCCTAACCATGCTCCTTTCCTATGCTGAAGTCCTAATGGGCAATGTGACTCTTTGGAGGAAAGACATCATTTACCCTAAATGATGTCATGAGGACAGAGCCAAGGGTTAGACTTATAGCAAAAGATATCCCGTAAGAGAGGACATCAAAGAACTCTGTCTCTGCCCCTGTCTATGTCTATCCTTCTCTCTGTCTCGCTCTCTTTCATCAGGACACAATAGGAGGTGACATCCAGCAGGTCCTGAGAGAGCAGCCCTCACTAGGAATCTAATCAACAGACTTCCCTAGTCTTCAGAACTGCAAGAAATACAAGGCTTTTGTTAAGGCACTCAGTCAATAGTATTTTGTTTTGGCAGTGTGCACTGACTTAGAAACATATAAAAATGATATACTACATATGTAACAATATATGCCACTGTACATTCAACTACTCCTCACTAATAGAGTGTTAAAGCCACTATACACAAACAATGCCACCAGGTATGGCCTTTTACCAAGTCATTTCCCATGGTAAGGGTATGCTTTAAGAAAATGTCTGGGAAGGGATTGTTGGATCAAAGTGTGCTTTACCATTTTGATGGACATAGCCAGAGCAGCCGCCATAGGCTTCACACCTGTTCACAGCAGCCACGTATGAGGCTCCTGTGCAGCTTTTAAACACCTGGGTTAAAAAAATGTGAATGACTTATTGAGTTATCTGTCAGCAGAATCCATCACCTTCACAATGCATAAACTGTCTGAATTTATGAGTATGTACGTTTCCTCCTCATTTTCTGACATCTCTTCCAGATTTATTCAGCAGAAATAAAATTCCTTTACTGAATGGAATTCTCTGGAAACAGTCCCGTGTGTCACTTTAACTCTCAAAGAACAGCACCTGCCCCTACATACTGAAAACCTTTCATAATAAAAATAACCTAGAGGAATGCCCCACCAAAAAAGAAGTCAGTATTTAATGTGTGATTCACAGATGCTTTTCCTCCTTGCTTCTTTTCTCCGCCAGGTCCCAGGATAGGAGTCTGATTTATGAAGGAGACATCAGAGCTTTTGCTCTCTTTGCACTCACTTCCTCTATGATCAGGGTTGGAGAGAGGTGATCAGGAGACAGGACAGTTTACTTGGCTCTCTGAACCTGGCAGATGTCTTCAGCAGCTTTCCCTCTGGCACTGTTTTGGAGCCATCAAAAGCCAACATGATTAGTGACACTGGATCTTGTGGTTTGAATATAAAACATCCCCATTGGCCCATTTGTTTGAATACTTGGTCCCCAGATGGTGGTGGTGTTTGGGAGGTCGGTAGAATCTCCAAGAGGAAGAGTGTGTGGCTGGAGGCAGAACTTGAGATTTGACAATTCCCCACTTCCTGTCTGCTCTCTGTTTCCTTGACTGTGTCTGCAATGTGACCTCATACTTCAGGCCACCATGCCTTCCCCAGTGTGAAGGACAGAATCCCTTCATAAACTGTAAACCAACATAACTCTTTCGTTTCTTCTTCTTTTGACCTTGTTCTTCTTTTGGTTCTTCTTATTCCTCCTCCTCCTCTCCCAACCCCCTCCCCTTCCCCTGCTGCCTCCTCCTCCTCTTCCTCCTCCTTTATTCTTTGAGACAGAGTTTCTTTGTTTAATCTTGGCTATCCTGGAACTTGCTTTGTAGACCAGGATGGTCTCAAACTTGAGATGAGCCTGCCTCTGCCTCCTCAGTGCTGGGGTTACTTTTATGTGACTGAAGCAGTCAGAAGAGCTTGATTTCATTTTTCTCTGGAGACGCAGAAGTTGGCGTGTTTTGCAAACATTGCTTTGGGGGCAACATTCTTATATGCAGTGCTTTCTCTTTTAATGGTGCAAACATTTCTCCCTCTCTGCTTGCTGACTGTGGATCAGTCTGACCAGCAGCCCCATGTTCCTGCTGCCATCCCTCTTCTGCCCGCCATGGTGGACTTCTCCTTGAACTGTAAGTCAGAATAAACCCCATCTCCTTTAAATTGCTTCTTGACAGGCATTTAGTTTCAGCAATGATAAAAGTAACTAATACACATACATTTAATGTTTCAGATATATTTTCATAATGGGTCTTAGGCCATTAAACTTCATTTGTTTCTAATTGTATCATGCATGAATTATCTGTTACTACAATAGCCAAAACACCAATGTTCACTATCTCATACACTATCTGAGGGTCTGGAATCCATGCTAGTTTAATGGGCAGTTTTGTTTCAGATCCTCCTGTGAGTTTGTAGTCTCAAATGGGCCTGTCATCACTTGAAAGCTTGCCTAGAGAAAGGGCACCTGCTTCCCGGAGGTTCATGTAACTGAGCAATAGTCAGTTCCTTACCACGTCGGCTTCTCTACAGTGTTACTCAAGATAGGACACTTAGCTCCAGGATGAGTGATCCCACAGAGCCATAGGCTTTTTCTTGACAGCCTTGGAAGTGATCTGACACCACCCATGACAAAACATTGAAGGGACAAGGGTGTGAACACCAAGAGATCAGGACCTCCTGGAACTTGCCAGAGCAGGCCATAGGATCTATGATGTCATCCAGCATATCCTCACAGTCAGTGCCAACTGTCCCATAGACTTTGGCTGACAGAGTTACATCTGTGGGAGAGAATCCCTCCGATGTTTGAAGGCTGTCATTTGGTCACTTATTACAAATACAGAGTGAGGTGTATCCCACTGTCTCTAGAGGTCATAGCAGTAATAGCACTGTAACTCTCTTTGCCATGAGTCTACTCCAGAGGACAACTTTCCTTTTCAATGGATGGGGAATGGGTTTCTAGATAGGTTTCCTAAAACTTGATCTGTAGCTCAGACTGGCCTTAAACTCAGAGAACTGCTTGCCTCTGCCTCCCTGGGATTCAAGGCAAGTGCCACCGCTGCCCAGCTCCAGATGACAACTCTTATAGGCTGTTTTCCATGCAGTTAAACTTCTCCCATCGTGCCTAGTGCTTGTGCCTTACCCATAGATTCCCTAAATAAAACCCTGGGTGGCCAGGAATACAAGTGTAAACTGCACTCTACCAAAGATTTAGCACAATCAGAAAATACTTCTAATGTCCCCACAAACCCACAGTACCATGATCACAGTGCAGAGGTGGGGACCAGGCTCACGGGATGCACTCTGCCTGGAGCAGAGACTGTCTACCTCTCTGACACAGGAGAAGTGACGCCCCATGGAGAAGACCTAGATGCCTACCCCATCTCCGAATATTCAGATCTGTGAGTTTAATGGTTCTGTCATTACCATGGATCTACTCCTACAGGAAGTGCTCTTTTCGAGCCTGGTGGGAACTGCCTACTTGACATTTATATGTAACTGAAGGTAATAGGCCATATTTGGGTTTGCGTACCAGAGTCTTGTACTTTTGGTTCCTGTGCAATACTTTCTGTATTCTTTTTAATATTTTTTATTACGTATTTTCCTCAATTACATTTCCAATGCTATTCCAAAAGTTCCCCATACCCTCCCCCCCACTTCCCTACCCACCCACTCCCATTTTTTTGGCCCTGGCGTTCCCGTGTACTGGGGCATATAAAGTTTGCATGTCCAATGGGCCTCTCTTTCCACTGATGGCCGACTAGGCCATCTTTTGATACATATGCAGCTAGAGACACGAGCTCCGGGGTACTGGTTAGTTCATATTGTTGTTCTACCTATAGGGTTGCAGATCCCTTTAGCTCCTTGGGTACTTTCTCTAGCTCCTCCACTGGGAGCCCTGTGATCCATCCAATAGCTGACTGTGAGCATCCACTTCTGTGTTTGCTAGGCCCCGGCATAGTCTCACAAGAGACAGCTATATCTGGTTTCTTTCTGTATTCTTATGGCCTAGGTAACACCTGGGGTTTGGTGCCAGGAGGGACAATCCTAGCTAGAGCAGGCACTTATCTTGCTAGCTCGTAGTACCTGCTGATTGCCAGGACTCAGCCAGCTTTGGCACTACTTCAGTCTACTCGCAACTACAGAAGCATACGTCACCACGTGGCTTTATGGATGATGAAATGTGCCCAAGAGGGGTACATGTCACTCTGTGTTTGCTCTCACTGACCAAATCCAGCCCCCCCCCAAAATCCTTTCTTTTCCACAGTTGTAACTGTGTGGGCCATAAGTCTATGAGACAGTTTGTATTGACTAAGAGGATATGCAGGAGCTGTCTCAGTCTGTCAAAGTTGTCCTGAAATCATGGAAGAGCTTTAAAACCTGAAGGCTGAAAGTACACACCCTAACTGGCTTGTTAGAATGCCTCCCACTGCTGGAGATGGGCTTTGACAGAGATTGTCATGTTCCCCTCAATGTGTGAGGACAGCCCTTCCTCAGTAACGCCTTCCAAGTCTTCCTGGATTGAAAAGAAGGCTCCTCTGACCTGCGTCATTCCCGGATTACTGTTGGATCTACTTGATGCCCTGATGTCTGCCAGCAGTGGGTTTCATCTACTAACCTTTTGGTGCAGGGATATTTCATCATAGCCTGTCTTTTGGAAGTAACTGGGGGAGACAGGAATGAACGAACACCATGTCACTCTTTGTAAATCATTTCATTTGAGGAGTGTCTTATAAGCAGTACTTAGCAGGATTGAGAGAAATCTGATCTAAGACTCCTCTCATGCTCATTTTTGAAAGGGTATTTTTTAATTCATTCTTTGGACAGTTTCACCCATGTATGTAATGTATCTTAATATTTACCTTCAGCTCTCCCTCCTAACTCATAGACCCTCCACCAGTGCACTCACCCTCACCATCTTGTCCTTCCACCTCTCTCCTTTTTACAAAAAAAAAAAAAAAAAAAAAAAATCTAATAAGCCCAGGAGACCTCAACCTGGCAACCAGGAAATACTGAGGGTGGGAGAAATGGTGTTCCCTAGAGAAGAGCACCCTGGTGGGGTGGCTATCCAGTGCCAGTGGTCAGCCCCCAAAACAAACATACAAGGAACGTACAGACTGTGCAAGCCATACTGGTGTGTGTGTGTGTGTGTGTGTGTGTGTGTGTGTGTAACAACAATTAATGAAAAAAGAGGCTATGGGCGAGGTTGGAGGGAGGAAAGGGAAGGGAGAAATGATGTAATTCTGTTATAATATTAAAAAAATAAAATACTTATTTTAATAAAAGACTTTTTAATGTATATTTTGCCTGGATATATGTGCATTGCATGTATGTCTGGTGCCTGAAGAGGTCAGATCCCTGGAACTGGAGTTATGGATGACTGAATCACTATCTGGGCGCTGGGAACCGAACCTGGATCCTCTGCAAGTGCTCCTAACCCTGAGCTGTCTCTCCAGCCTTCTTCTGTTTCATTTTGAGACAGGGTCTCACATGTAACCCTGACTGGCCTGGAATGAGCCCAGGATGGCCTCAAACTTATGGCAAGCTTCCTGCCTCAGCTTCTCGAGTGCTAGGATTATAGAAGTGAGACAATGTGACCAGTTCTGTTCCCCCCTTTTTCTTATTGATTAAATTATCATACAAAGCAATGGCACCTTCCATTTATAACTTGTTTTTGCTGATTCTCCTTCTCCCCTTTCCTCAGGCCCTGCTCCTCCAGCAACCACTTCCCATGCTCCATGCCATATGTGTTCTCTTACTCTTCCTCTTCCTCAGAACCTCTGCTCCTCTCCTGTGTCTCTTCTGCATTTTATGACATACCTATATATACATAAAATTAATACCTAGAAGCCCTATGTGAGAATAGCACACAATATTTTCCTTCTTGAGTTGGGGACTAACTTATTTAATATCCTAATTTCTAGGTCCAGCATTTTCCCTGTAATTTTCATTTTTCTTTAGGGCTGAATAAAATTCCATGTGTATACACACCACATTTTCTGTGGCCATTCGTCTGTTGATGGGTATCTAGGCTAATTCCATTTCTTTGCTGCTGTGATAAACATGAGCATACAATTATTTTTGTGGTGTGATGTACAGTCCTTTAGGTGTGTGCCTATAAACGATGTAGCTGGGTCTCGGGGGTACCAGTTTACATACCCATCAGCATCCCTTCCATACATCCTTGCCAGCATTTGGTGTCTTGTCTTATGTTAAATCACAACAATGGAATCTCAAAGTAGTTTTAATTGCACTTCCCTGATAACAGGAGACATGGAACATGTTTTATATCTGTTGGCCATTTCTGTGTCCTCTTTTGAGAGATGTCTGTTTAGTCATTAATTCTTTCATTGACTTGCAGTTTTGTTTTTATAGTATTTTATTTTTGCAGTTAAAAAAATGTATTCTAGATACCAACTCCTTGTTGTGGTTTGAATGTGAAATGGTGCCCATAAGAGTCACATTTTAACACTCGGTCCCCAGCTGGTAGCATTGTTTGGGAAGTTGTGGGTCCTTTAGGAGGTGGAGTCTTGTTATGGGAAGTGAGTCACCGGAAGTGGCTTGAGCCTTGGCAGCCAGGCCCCACTTCCTGTCCACTCTCTGCTTCTTGAGTGTGCCTGCAATGAAATGAGCCCACCTCTTGCACTGGTCACTGCATCTTCCGTGCCTGCTGTTGTGTCTTGCCCACCATGGTGGATTGTATCTCTATGGAACTATAAGCCCAATTAGACCCTTTCCTATTTAAGTTTTATGGTCGTTTGAGTAAAATGGCCCCCACAGGCCCATAGAGAGTGGCAATATTAGGAGGTGTGGCCTTGTGGGAAGACACGTGTCACTAGGGGGAGGTCTCAGAAGCTCAAGCTTGGCCAGTGTATCACTGTTACTTCCTGCTGCCCATGTATCCAGACTTAGAACTCTCAGCTCTGTCTCCAGCAGAATGTCTGTCTATATGCTTCCTGCTCAGATGATAATGGACTAAATCTCTGAACTGTAAGCCAGCCCCAATTAAATGTCCAGGGTCACAGTGTCTCTTCACAGCAATGAACCCTAAGACAAGTTGCTTTTGTCAGAATGTCTTATCACTAATAAGGAAAACAGCCCCTGTCTGAAGCATGGCTGGCAGAGATTGTTCTCCCATCTTGTAGGCTGCCTCTCCACTTTGCTCAGTTTCCTTTGCTGTGCAGAAGCATTTTAATTTCCTGCCTCTGCGTTTCTCAGTTCTTGGTTTTCCTCCTATGACCTTAGGGTCCTATTTAAGAAATCCTTGACTAAACCTATGTCCCCCGCCCCCCAGTTCTATGAAGTTTGTCATTGGAATTTTAATAGGGATTGCATTGACTGTGTGGATTGTTTTGGTAGTATAACCATTTTCGCAGTAGTAGTTCTGCCCAATCTCAGAGCATCATCTAGGGCTTGATTTCTTCTTGGGTGTCTCTCACTTCCTAGGCACTCATTTCTTTCCCACTATGGTGAATGGGATAATTTTCTTACATTTTTTTTTTTCTCAACACATTCATTAGATGGACTAACCGTCTACAACTGTAAGCAAGTCCTCAATTAAAGCTTTCTTTTGTATGCTGCTTGGTCATGGTGTCTCTTCACAGCAAAACCAAAACAGTTACTAAGACACCACTACCAAGTTGGTTTCATTTTATTGGTACATATGAAAGTTCCTGAGTTTGTTTTAGGTTTTTTGGGTGTTTGAGACAGGGTTTCTCTGTGTAGCCCTGGCTGCCCTAGAACTTGCTCTGTAGACCAGGCTGGCCTTAAACTCAGAGATCTGCTTGCATCAGCCTCCTGAGTGCTAGGATCAAAAGCATGTGTCACTACTGCTTGGCTAAGTTATTGATATTTCAATGCTGGTTTTTTATCCCGAGACTTTATGGAGAGTGTTTATTAATCTAGTAGTTTTCTGGTGGAGTCTGTAGGGTCTTTTGAGTATAGAACCACCTCATTTGCACACACAGGTAAGCTGACTTCTTTCCTACTGATATTTTTATATATCTCTCTTATCTAATTGTTCTAGCTCAGATCTTTAGCATAGTTTTGAATAGGAGTGGAGAGAGTGGGCATCTTGTCTCAGTCCAGATTTTAGAGAAAAGGCCCCCAGTTTTCTCCCATTTAGTATAGTGCTGGTGTGAGTATGTAGCCTTTATTGTGTTGAGGTAGGTTCTGTTTATTTTTATTTTTTTCCAGAACTTTTATCATCATGGCATGCTGAGCTTTGTCAAATACCTCTTCTGCATCCATAAATATAGTAAGATATCATGTGATTTTTGTCCTTATATCTATTTACATGGTAATTACACTTAGTTATTTGTGTGTGTTGAACCAGCCTGCATCCTTGAAATAAAACCAACTTGATAATGGTGTCTTAGTTACTGTTTTCTTATTGCTCTAAAGAGACACCATGGCCAAGGAAGCATATAAAGGAAGGCATTTCATTGAAGGCTTGCTTACAGCTTTAGACCGTAAGTCCATGGCTTTCTTGGTGGAAGAACACATGGCGGTAGGCAGGCAGATATGTTGTGGGACCAGAGGTATTGGATCCACCTGGAGCTGGAGTGACAGTTGACTATGAAGGGCATGATAAAGGTGCTCAGAATTGAACTTGGGTCCATCTGCAAGTGCAATATATGCCCTTAACTCCTGAATCATCTGTCTAGCCCGTATTTTTTAATTACCCCCCCTCTCTTTCCCTGTCTCTCAGTCTCTCTGTGAAGGTGAGCGGTGAGTGCTGGTGCCTATAGAAGCCAGAAACCATCAGGTCCCCTAGAACTGGGATTACAGGCAGTGGAGAGCCACCTGATGTGGGTGTTGGGAACTGAACTCCAGTTCTCTGAAAAGAAGCAAGCAGCCTTAACTGGAGTCATCTCTCCAGCCCCTGAGCTGGAATGTGCTATTGGATTTTTGTTATTATTATCTTTTAAATCTGTCTTTGGAATTAGGGTAATGCTGGCTTTTTGAGTTTGGTTGTGTTCCTTCTCTTTCTCGTTGATGGAATGGTTTGAGAAGTGTTGATGTTGGATCTGCCTTAAAGTGTTGATAAAATTCATCAGAGAATCTGCAGGGAGCCTTTTCATGGGGAGGCTTAAATCACCGCTTCAATCTCATTGTTTGCTAACAGTTTGTTTAAATTGTTTCTCTAGTCTGGCTTTGATATTGGTAGGTCACATTAGTTTAAAAATGTATCCATTATTTTAGGTTTCCCAGGTTTTTAAAATAAAGCTTTTCTCGGTCTTTCCAAAGTATTGTCTGGGTTTCATTGGCATCTGTTGTAACAACTCTTCTTTAATCCCTTGGTTTCTTTATTTGTATCTTCTTCTTTGTGTTGGTTTAGCTAAGGGTTTGCTATACTGTCAATCGTCTCAAAGAACCAACTATTTGCTTAAGTAATTTGTTTTTTTTTTTTTTAAAGAACTTTAAAATTCTCTCTCTCTTCCCCTCCCCCACCCTTCCTCTCTCCCTCCCTTCCTGTGTGTGTGTGTGTTGGATATTTGCATGCTTATATGGTGCACACAGATGCTAGAAACATTGGGGTCCCACAAAGATGGATGTATAAGTGATTGAGAACTGCGGGATGTGCCAGCTGTATGTGCTCTTAACTTCTGTGCTGTCTCTCCAGTCCCTGTTTGAATGATTTTATGTATTGTTCTCTTAGTATCTATTGTGTTATTTTTTTTAATCGAATCCTATGTTTGTTACTGTGTATTGGGCTTGGGTTTGGCTTCTTCCTGTTTATCTGAAGAAGCCTGAAGGGGCATCATTAGGTCATTTGCTTGAGGGATCTCTAATGTCAACATGAGCACTTACTGCTAATTCTTTCTTTCAGAACTCTTGGCTGTGTTCTAGAGGTTCTCTGGGTTGTGTGTGACTTTGACTCGGAATTAATCTTTGATTTCTTCGGTAGCCTACTGTTCATTCAAAACTGTTTTCTTCACTTTCCATGTATTTCTGTAGTTGCTATGGTTACTATGGCTGTGGTTACTATGGCTGTGGTTGCTATGACTGGTTGCTATGGCTGTGGATCTGTAGTTTTATTCCACTGTGGTCTGATAAGGAGCCAGGAATGATTTTGAATTTTTTTCTTGTACTTCTTAAGGTTTGCTTTGTGGCCTATGATGTGATCAATTTTAGAGCAGGCTCCATCTGTCACTGAGAAGAGTATGTATTCTTAACTTTTGGATGGAATAGTCCAGAAATACCTTTTAATCAAGTTGTTCTATGATCCAATTTAGCTGTGAGGCTTCATTACTGATTTTACTTTAGAAGACCTATCTAATGATGAGAGGAGAATATAGAAGCTCCTCACTACTCCTGCATCAGGACCAGCATGGCCTTTTATTCCTTTGGTATCTGTTTAAAAAAACTGAGAGCCCCAATGTTTGTTGCATAAGTCCTTATAATTGTTATATGCCCCTGATGGTTTGTTTCCTTTATTAATATATAGTGGCCTTTAAAACTCTCTTCTGACCAGTTCTGTTTGAAGTATACTTAATCAGATGGAAGAATCAGCCTATAGGCTGCTGTATCTTCTGTTAGGACTCTCCAGTATTTGATTCAGTTTTGGGATGTCTTTCCAAGTTAAGTGAGTTTCTTGGGTACCACAGATATTGGATCTTATATATTTTAAATTCATTTAGTCTCCAGTTTTATTGATGAATTATTTATTAACAAGATTGTTATTGGGATGAGCTTGGTATTTCCTATGATTTTGTTAATTGTGCTGGTCAGTCAGATTACCTGTGCTTCTCTCATTCCTACTCTGTTAGTGTTAGCCGTTTTCTGGTTTGCTATGTTGGGCATGGTTGGGTTGGATCTCTCCCTGCTCTTTGATTATCCGTTCCTCTCATGGGATGAAATTTCTTGCAGGTGAGACTTCCTTCTCTTTTTCTGTATACTATTTCTTTAAGCATTTTCCACAGTGCTTCATTGCTACACGTTGGCTTAATTTCGTTTTGTCTTCAAATATTTTCAGTTCTCTATCAATTTAAAGAGGTAACTGTGTTAGATAAAGCCATTTTGGTTGTGTCGCTTACTCTCAGAGGTTTAAATATACCATTCTATGCTTTCAGGGTTGCTGGTGAAGCTCTGATGTTGTCGTGATGTTTCTGATGATGTGTTGTTGGTGTTTCCTTCCCCTCAGAGCTTGTCATACTGTTTCTTTGTTTTGCATTTTGACTATGAGATGTCATGGGGAGGTGGTTTACTGCTCATGTTTATTGTTTACATGGCTCTTGTGTTTAGATGTCCATTTCTTTTTCTAGGTTTGGGAATTTTCCTCCTATAAGTTCGTTAACTAAATTATCTATACCTCTTGACTTTGTCTGTGATCTCTTTAGTCTGAGAGTTCTTAGGCCCAGTCTCTTGACTATTTCAGACTCCTTGGAAGTTGATCACCCCCAACAGTGTTGTGTTCTGTTGCATAACGCCTTGACTATACGATCATCTTGAATCTGTCCTCGGCTCTTTAATCTGATTCTCCTGTTTGATCTTGTTTGTTGATCATGCTTTCTATTGTGTTTCTTATTTGAGTGGTTAACTCGTCTCTCTCTCTCTCTCTCTCTCTCTCTCTCTCTCTCTCTCTCTCTCTCTCTCTCCCCCTCCCTCCCTCCCTCCCTCTCTCTCCCCTTCCCCTCCCTTCCTTTCTCTCTTTCTTTCTCTTCTTTCTCTTTCTTTCTTTCTTTCTTTCTTTCTTTCTTTCTTTCTTTCTTTCTTTCTTTCTTTCTTTCTTTCTTTCCCTTTCTCAGCAATTGTTTTTCTTGTCCTAGTCTTAAATTGATCTCCTTCCTTTACCCACTTATTTGAGTCCTCTTATGGTCACTGGTCCTTTTAAAAATAAAACTTTAAATTCATTATCAGTCAACTCAGCTCTCTCAGTGTCTCATTTCCATTATTGGGGAGCTGTGGGGTTGTGGGTTTCCACCACAGCCTTTGTGCTCTTTGTTGTGTTTTGTGCATCTATGGATGGGTGAGTCTTCCACTTCTGCCCTTTCCCAGTCCTCTGGCTCCTTGGTTTTGTTTATGTCAGTCGTCCTGATGGGTCGTCTTCACTAGGAACTATGTTTCCTGTTGCTGTTGATGGAGGAGACAGCTGCAGTTTCCTTCATCGATTCACCAGCAGTCTCAACGTTGAATGGCAGCAGGAGACACTTGGCAAGTTCACCTGTGTGCTCAATAAGGCTCAGAGACAGCTTTATTAAGGGTCCTAGTTGGGGAATGTGTCCCTTATAAACTCCTTAGTGCTAAGGACATCAATATTTAAGTAGTGAAACAACGAGCTTACATGGGAAGGAATAAAGCTGGGAGAGAGGGCAAGCCTGGAGCACAGCAGTGTGTGAGGGAGCAGAGGCACTGTGACCGCAGAAACAGGTAAAAGACAGATGTAAGAACTGATGAAATATTTAAAAAAAAAAGTAGGTGTAGAAAAGTGGAGGTCAGCCATGGAGTTCTTTCCAGAGAGATGGAAATAAAAACACAGTAGCTTCATGATTCAAGAATATAAATAACAACAGATGAAGAAAAGACTCTCCAAAACTAAGAATTAAAAACACAGGCAATAATATGAAGTGGAAAGTGCTATACTCGTATGGGCTAGTTTTTTTGTCAACTTGACACAATCTGGAGTCCTTTAAGAGAAGGGAACCTCAACTGAGAAACTGTCCTGATGAGACTGGACCGTGGGCAAGTCTATGGGGAATTTTCTTGATTGATGATTGATGTGGAGGGACCCAGCTCACTGGATGTACGATCCCTGGGAAGACAGTCCTGAGTATAAGAAAGCAGGCTGTGCAAAGCCAAGAGGGGAAAGCCCGTCCGCAGCACTTCCCCAAGCGTCTGCTTCAGTTCCTGCCTCCAGGTTCCTGCCTGGAGTTCCCTATGTGCATTCCCTTCATGAAGGACTACTGACCATAAGCTGAGGCAAACCGTTCTTTCCCCAAGCTGTTTTTGGTCACAGTGTTTAACCACAGCACTAGAAATCCTAACCAGGACAATTTTCTCAGCCAGCATTTCAGCCTCACTGTAACGGCGTGGCTTCTCTCATCCCAGGATTACCATTTGTATCAGTCTTCACAAGTGGGAGAGAGGATGACTCTTCTTAGCAATCCAGGCAGGTGACGGCAGCATGTCTTTCTTGATAGAAAGGCTCATTGTAAGTGTAGATTGCTTTCTGTCAGAATTGCCTGGTCAGACCCCATTCTTCCCCAGCAAACTACAGCCTTGTCCCTGGTGAGTCATGGATCAAACTTTCCATGAGCCAGGGCTTTCTATGACTCAGGCTCTGAATCAGGGTGGAAGGTTTTGCTCACCTGGGTACCTCTGTGGAACACAGAATACTGTGCCAGGCTTCAAAGCACACATCAGTGATTCTGGTAGTGTTCACCAGCAATATTAGAGAAAGTCATTTTTTTTCCCCTCTCAGGTTCGGGCTCACTGGTCACAATTCTGCACATGCGTGTGCCTACTGTGTGCCAGTGTGCTTTTTGGGCTTGTTTTCAACAGCCTTCTCCTTGGGAAACTTCTGGTACCCTTCCTGCAGGTGGGGTTCTGGCAAAGATAGCTAACACTATCAGCGGTGCCTGTGTGGCAGCAGCTGTGGCTGTCAGGTCTGTGCTGGGAGAAGTTCACTGTAAATGCTGGTGACTTGAGGAGTTGGTGGCCGGAGACTGGAGTAGTTCTGCTAGCCCCAGATCTTCTACTTCTTTTTTAGCCTTTTAAAAAGAAGTCATGTTTATTTATATGTTTGATTGTTCAATTATTTGCCATGCTGCGTGTGTGTGCGTGCACATGCTATGGAGCTCATGGAGGTCAGAGGACAACCCTTAGGTCCTCTCCCTTCCACCATATTGGATCCAGAGATCAAATCTACATTGTTGGACTTGGTGGTAAGCGCCACTTCACTGACTCTTCTCTGAACTGTGATATCTCACTCACTCAGATCCAGCTTACACGGGAAGTCTCCAGCTCTATATTTCTGTTGGTAAAATTAACAAAACTTTCTTGGTTTCTCTATTGGTTTAGAAGTAATATATATTTTTTAAATAATATTTATTTATTTTATTTATATGAGTACACTGTAGCTGTCTTCAGATACACCGGAAGAGGGCATTATATCCCATTACAGATGGTTGTGAGCCACCATGTGGTGCTGGAAATTGAACTCAGGACCATCTGGAAGAGCAGTCAGTGCTCTTAACCACTGAGCCATCTCTCCAAGCCCCTAGAAGTAATATATTCTATTTCTACCCTTTTTATGACTAAGTACTTCTCCCTTCGTTTCCTTGTGCTTGGGGTTGAACCCAAAGCCTCATGAATGTCAGGTTCGTGGTTCATCACTGGGACACACCCCCAGGATTTTAACTTTTTAAAAAAATTAAAGTAAGCCGTTAGTTTAAATTGTAATATTTTTCTTCTCTCAAAGAAAACCAGGCTGCCTGTATCTCCATCTGCATATTTTCTTCCTAAGACCACATTACTGTTGTCTAGTATTTCAGTTCTCCAGGCTTTTAGCCTCTCAATAGTCATGATTTATTATCCATTGAGTGATAGATTTGCCAACTTTCTTTATTGCTCTCCTGGCCCATTGCTGCGTCTTGCACTGCATTTATTCTGTATAGGCCACATTTCTTCTTGCTGGACTGGTCCATTAGGACTTCTCTCAAGTCATTCCTGCACTCTGACTCTTCCAAAGAACAGATTTATCTGCTTTACTTCTTATTATGTTGCTTGATATTTGATGTTTTCCTTCAATTATGGAGACCCTCAGCTGTAACTTCGGAACAGGACAATGTTTAAGAAGGGTGATATTGTATAGAAAGAGGAGGGCGAGGTCTCTGGGGGAGTGATTGGGAGCCAAGACCTAAAAGATCTGCAAGAGTGGTCCAAGCAGAAGGAGGTGTAGATGTGAGGGCTGGAGGGGAGTCAGCGATGAAAAGGTGAGTGAGTCTGGGCAGGTGAGAGAGAAGAAGCTGGCCAAGACTGTTTAGGGCAGAGAAGGAAGCAGGGCTGTCTGGGGAGGCTTCCTGGGCCTTTCATAGGTGTATATATATAGGAGGCCCCCCTATATATTATATATTATATATATATAATAAAATATATATATATATATTTAAATTTTGAGACAGTCCTAGTTATCCTCAGTGCTGGGATTAAAGGAATGCTCCATCACACCTGGTAGTATTTCCTACTATTATTAGTCACCCTACTATTTTATGATATCTCCTTTATATTCCTATTGTTTATTATCTTCTTGAACTGTATATTTACAATTCAGTTGTATCTTATCTCTAGATATTTGCACCAGTAGGATAACTTTGGGGTTGTGTGTAATTGCATGCTGCTCTTTACAACATTTTTAATGCTGAAAGCTACTGAATGGGACTCTACATCACCCTCTCCAAGGCTCAGGATCTATCAGAGGGGCAGAGAGAATCTAAGTGCTGCTGGATTGGAAGGAGTGCTGTAAAGTGATTTGGGACATGACATGGTACTAATTAAATGCAGTGGGTACACACAAACACACAAACATACAAACACACACACACATACACACACAGAGACACATAGTCAAACACACACTGACACACTCACAGACACACACACAGATATACACAGAGACATACATACACACACACAGGTACACATACACACATACACACACACACACACACACACACACACACACACACACACACACACGGCAGAAAGGCAGGAGGGGGCCTCAGGAAGAAGAGTGGATTTGGAGGGAGAGGGAAGAGGATAAGAGCGGATGGAAGGGGTGACTCAGTGAGTTTGGTGTTTGCTGCCAAGCCCAGGAACCTCAGTTCAATCCCTGGAACCAATTCACAGAAGTTGTCTTCTGACTCCTGATCACACCGTAAACATGAAATCAAATTAAAAAATGTTGCTGTATGGGGGAAACATTGATCAAAGAATATATCATGAAATCATAAAATAATTCTAAAAAGAATTAAAATGTCTTAATTACCCAGCAGGAGAGAAATGAAAATTTTATTTTATTTTATAGCTTTAATAAATGCTGACAGGTAATATCAGGCTAGGTAGTGGTGTCTAGCTCATCTTTGTGGTAGTAAAGTCATTATGCTATAATATAAAATTGAAATAGAATGCAGCATATTGTAAAATATAGACAAGGCAAGCCTCCAGCCCCAGTAATTTTATAATACAAATATTCTATTTTGAGTATTTGGACAGATTTTTTTTTTCAGTTTTGCTATGGTGAATCATTTTATGGTGAATATATTTACCAAGAAGTTCCTTAGGGGATTTAGTATCATGCTTCTAGCAATATTCCAAAATGTGGACTCATCAAAGCGAGGGACGGAAACATTTTCAATGCAAATAGCTTTTGACATTTATGCGTACATGTGACTTTACTCTCGACGTCTTGATTAAAGTCTGGCTCTGACTTTCCTTGTCTTTCATTGATCTGCTCCCACGATGAGGTCGTGAGAGAGCTTCTCTCGTGCATTAAAGTTGTACTTCTCCCAGCACCGGACTGTCAGGGCAGGAATCTTCGGGCTTTATCTTTCTAAATAGAAAGACGCATTCACATTCATGATGGGATATCTCATATGTAACTTTAATTTTTTTAAAAAATCTTATTTTTAATGATGGTTTTTAAATGCTTTAACCTTTCTTTCTTGTAGCCCACCATTCACCAGGGTGGGAGGAAGTGGACCTGTTTAGAAAGTTTTTTTTTTCTTTTTCTTTCCTTCTTTCTTTCTTTTTTCTTTTTTCTTTTTTCTTTTTTAAGAGAAACTCTCATCTATGTTGTCTGGAAATTAGCAGTTCAGTTCATAGGTTAGCAGGCAGCCCAGTCCACTCACAACACCTCATGGATATACCAGAAGTCCAATTCGGTACAGTTCCTTCACAAGTCAACCTTAGCCTTTCACGCCCGTGTATACGTTAACGAAACGTCCCTTCACAATGTTTGCCCCAGCAAAACCCCATCCAACCGACTTTCCCCTAAGAACCCCTTAAGTTTCTACTTCAATTCATATATTCTATTATTTTATGTGTATGAGTGTTTGCCTGCATGTGTATCTGGGCACTATGTGCCAGAGGAGGTCAGAAGAGGGCGTCAGATACCGTGAACTGGGATTACAGATAGATATGAGCAGCCACGTGGGTGCTTGGAATTGAATCCAGGTCTTCTGGAAGAGCATCAAGCGGTACTCCTAACAGAGGAGCGATCATTATAGCCCCTCCCCCATCTCTCTCTTTTGAGATAAATCTCATTATGTGATCAGGCTGGCTTTGAACTTGAAACAATCCTGCCTCTTTTGCTTGCTTCCTTGCTTCCTTCCTTCCTTTCTTCCTTCCTGTGTTTGTTTTTGAGTCAGGGTTTTACTAAGGAGCTTTGTGGCATCCACTGACCCATAGAAGCACTCTTTACCAGAAACGCAGAGCCACCAAAGTTACATAGGATCCAGAGTGAGCAACAGCAACCAAGGGAACACGCGCCCAACCAAGACCAGACCTACACCTTAATCATCATAGCTCCAGCCTGGGTCAATCTTGGGCATGGAAACTGTTTTCTTATAAGGTTCTGACAAGTTCATTTCTGGTGAAGTCTCTGCATGCATGCAGCTGCCAGGGGCTGGGCTCAGGGAAGAGTAAACACACTATCTCATTAAGGGGATCAGTGTTTCTCTCATGGCCTACTGCGTCTCCAGGTGAATTAGCTTCACCGGGGGTGGGGCTGGTGGTCCTTGGGCCAGGCTATTGACAACTCAAACTGGATTAACTCCTGGGAGATTACAGTATGTGGAAGTTCTAATCTTCGGGGCAGATCTGAATTCTGGTCTCCTGAACATTTCTGTTCTTTTGATCAGGAGGATTAAGGAGTGGAAAAGTTGATGTTTGCTTCTTGTGTTACCAGGTAAATGGGAGTGGAGTCCAAAGCTAACCTTGAGGGAGGAGTCTATTCAAACTACTAAACTACTGTTCTCTGTCTAGCTATCAAGCATCACCCCTCTCTAGAGTTGATACCCTAAAACTTCTTACAACATGGACTAAAGTTGGGGGATAGAGATAACCTATTTTCTTCATGATACTCCAGAGCCCCAGTTCCAAAATGCTTGCTTGCCAGGAGGGATTGGAGTTTGGCTTCACCCTCACATACAATTTGAAGGCAAGGGAACAAGAGCCAAGCTGCCTTCTGGGACTCCTGGTCTCTGCATAGGACAGAGCCAAGGACAATGTTGGCTTCTGACCAAGGACAAGAATGGAACTATTCTTTGCAGTGTCCTTGTCCCTAAAATGCTTTTCTGTTTCGGTCTCCTGTTCCCATCAAGACTTTTCAAGGCAGCACAGTCCTCTCCCATCATCCTGAGGGGAGAACTGCCACCGTCCCGATACCTCCAGCGAGGGCCCTGTTATTCTCCCCCACCTTCCTAAAGGGTACATGAGAGAGCAGCCGTAGGGGTGGGAGGAAGGCCAGAGTGTCTCGAGACTTGAAGAAAAATATCAAGCAAGTTATGGTGGAGCTCAGGCACCAGGGAGGCTGAGGCAGCCTCAGCCACATAGTAAGATGATGCAGCATAAGCCTGTGGCTGGGCGGAGGTGGGAAAGGGGCTGAGGATGCATAATAACAAGGCCTTAAAAAGGAGGGAGAGAATCAAAACCGTTAGGGACCAAGTCAAGCGTTCAGTTTCACCCCTCCGTCTCCTCTCAAATGCATGAGAGCAAGATGGTTTCACAGCAAGAAATGGATCATCTTCTCTTACAAAATCTGTTTTTGGAAAAGAGAGAAAGACTCACTTGGCCCCTGTGGGTCATACACAATAGCGATGTCTTTCCACTTTCATTTAATGAAGAACTCTCTGGGGGCCCGAACACTCAGCAATGTGCCAATTCCTTTCCAGATAGTCAAGGTCTCCTCAGGTATCTTATCTCCTCCCAGTTTAAAACTGTTGGGGATGGAGAACATGATGGTATGATTTGAAGCCAGTTTAAATTTGTTGGGGATGGTGGCAGCCTGGAGGTGCAGAGCTCAGTGGTTAAGAGCATTGAGTATTCCTCCAGTGGACCCCGGTTCAATTCCCAGCACATACTTGACAGCTCATGACCTTCAGTAAATCCAGTCCCAGAAGATCTAGCACCCTCTTCTGGCCGCCTCAGGCACTGCATGAATGTGGTACACAGACATAAGATGCAAGCAAAACATTCAACACATACAATAATAAAATAAAAGTAATCAGACTTACTGGGGTTTGCTTTTTCTCTTAGGATCTCATCTCCTGTGACATTGGGTCCAAGTGTGCTTTGGGAAAATGTGATGTCTCTTCTGAGAGGTGTGGTCTCTGCCTGTCAGTCAGGTGGAATTGATGGTGTTCTCTAGGTTTTCTCTGTCCTTATTGATTTTCTGTTCCCTTGTTATGTCAGCAACTGTCTTCCCTTGTGAGTAACATTTTTCTATGTCTTTTTCTAACTCATTAATCTTTCCCTAATTTTTTTTTTGGACTTTGTTTCTTCGATGCATATACATTATATTTTTTGGAGATCTGATCTTGTTATGGTTTGGACCTAAAATGTGTTTGAATGCTTGGTCCTCTGTTAGTGGTGTTGATTTTGGAGGCTGTGGCACCCTGGCAGGCAGAGATGGGTCACTGAGATGGGACTGTGAGGTTGGAAACCCTGCTCCATTCCTGGTGCTTTCCTGCCTGCATCCTGAACCACCAAGACACAAGGGGTCTAGCCTCTTGCTGTTGCTGTGGACTCTCATGCCTTACCTACCATGATGCACCTTAAAATAATTTTTAAAAAAGGGAAAAGCAAACCATTCCTGCCCTAAGCTGTTCCTCTTAGGTATTTCATCTAAGTGAGGACCATAACTGACAGGGATCTTTATATAATACTTCTTTTTAATCCCCAGGTAATCTTTATTTTGAAATCAATCAACTTCAATACTGATACAGCTTCATCATGCTTCTTTTAATTAGTGCTTACAAAATTTCTATTTGCCCATTTTTATTTTAAAGCTGTTTTGGTCCCATATTTCTTGTGTGTGTGTGTGTGTGTGTGTGTGTGTAGAAGAGCACAGAGGCTAAAAGTCAGCTTTGGGTGCTGTTCCCCAGACACTGTCCACCTTAGTTTTTGAGACAGCATCGCTCCCTGGCCTGGAGCTTAGCAATTAGGCTAACCTGACTGGCCAGCGATCCCCAGGGATCCACCTGTCTCTGCCTCTCCGATGCAGGAGTACAAGCATGTGCCACCACTCCTGGATTTTTAGTATGAGTCCTGGGAATCCAACTCGGATCTTTATTCTTGCAGGCAGACACTATATCGGTGGATCTGTCTCTTCAGCACCTCTTTGAATTCATAGTGACCTCCTAAGAAACAACATATTGGTTGGACATATTTTGTATCTAATTTGATGATCTCTCCTTTTAAAATTGGGGCTCCCTTTTCCCCTGCCTCTCATTTTTTACCCTATCTTTTTGGACTTCTGTGTTACCATGCATATAATTATGATTTGATTTGATTTTATTTGATTTGATTTTTCAAGACAGGGTTTCTCTGTGTAGCCCTGGCTATCCTGGAACTCAGTCTGTAGACCAGGCTGGCCTCGAACTCAGAAATCCACCTGCCTCTGCCTCCCGAGTGCTGTGATTAAAGGATCCACCACTGCCCGGCTAACTATGATTTTAAATAATTTGATCTTTTATTGTTTAGATTTGAAATGTCCCATAGGCTTATGTGTTTGAGCACCTGGTCCCCAGCAAGCGTTGCTGTTTTGGAGGTTGTGGGATGATGGTGGGACCATGGGAAGAAGTCACAAGTGAGTGAGGACTTCCTTATATCTTGGTTTCCTTGTTCTAAAACCTGTGGTCCTTAACCGAGGGTGGCGTGTGTTGCAGTAAATCTCCAACCCAAATAAGCCCAGGGCATGAAAACACAACTCAAGTAATATGAATACATGCTGTGTGCCTAGATTGGGCAGATCTACCGCTACACTACCATCTTCCCCATATAAGAGACCCCATATAATTTGTGGTTTCTCCAGGCCAGGGGCTTCTGCTCAGATTTCCTCCCACCTCCTCCTCTTCATCCTTCTTTTTCTCTCCTTTTCTCTTCTTTCTCTTCTCTTTTTTCTCTTCCCTAAACCTTTAGCTCCACCTTCCCCTCTTTCTCCACCCAATCACTGGCTCTAGCCTTTATTTATAAATTAAGGTGGGAAGCAGGTTTACAGGAAATCACCTGAGTGCTGACTCATTCCTTGGTCTCAGCCCCTCACAGGAGAACAGAATTAACAACAAATTTAATTAGCCCCAGGGCTATCCGCAACAGGCGTGTCTTTCAGGAGATGTTCGGCAATGTCTGCAGACATTTTTTGGTAGTCATAAGTGGGAGAGGAAGTACTACTGCATGCAATGGGTACACGCCAGCAATATTGCTAAACACACTGCAGTGCATGGAACAAACTTCTGTACAAAATAATTATAATTATCCAGCACAAATTGACAATAATGCCAAAGCTGAGGCCTGGTGGTAAGAGCTATGGCCTTTACAAACTCTTTAAAAACTTCATAGCTTCCCTTTCCCACTTCTGTGGCTGTCGCCTCTTGCTCCCATGTACCGACAAAAGTGAACTAGGTCATGTGTGTCACCTTTTATCCAAAGGCCTTTGCCACCCCTCCTCTGAATGTTTTGCGCATGGCTGCTTCACTTCCCTGGTGGATTCCTGCAAAGCCATGGTTTGAAGATTATCTTTGTTTTTAAACTGCGTGTGCTGAAATGATCTTCTCTTGTGGCTGTGTACACTCAAGTAGCATCTGACCCCCATCTCACTTTTAAACGATTAATTTAAAACCTGAAGAAAAAATTGTGTCAAATTCAGTGATAAGTATAGATGCAAAACCCACAAAATTGTTATAATAGTGTCTGCGCAAGTTAAATCCCAGCCATGCAGTCGTCTCAAGAATTCAAGGAATGTTCACCAATGGCAAATTTATCATGATCCAGTTCTCCAACAGAGTCTTCATGTGATATTCCAGTAGAAGCCAATGTCTTATCTAGGTTTTTAACATTTATTTCTAATTTTAAAAACTTTAAAAATGGGATTAAGAGATTTCCCCAACCCAATACAGACCCCCCCAATTCAATATCTACAGTACGTGCCACCTTATGGTGAATCCTAACTGTACTCCTAATGAAGGCAGGAATATGACACAGTATTTTTACCACTTAACACTATACTGAGTTAAGTACCCTATCACTTAACAGCAACGCACACTAAGATAAAGACAGAGTGAAAAATAAGAGCTTAAGAGAAATTTTTGCTGATGCATAACATCTATAAAAAGAAATTAGAGTTGGGAAGGCTACTGAGATGAAGATGTAAAAATCAACAGTATTGCCATAACACACAATTCTAGCTAAAACATGAAAGCAAAAGGTACCACTTGACATATATGTATGGACATATGAATAAAAATATTACAGATTTTTTCAGTATATATTTTGAAGAGTTTTATTTTTATCTTAAAGTGTGTGTGTATGTGTCTGACTGTTGGCTTGTACATGTGAATGCAGTGCCTTTGGGTGCCAGGCCCTCTGGAAGAGCAGCAAGCACTCTTAACTACTGAGCCGGCTCTCTATGTCCAGTTTTCTCACTATCTTTAAGGAGAGAGAATGTATATAAGAGCAAAATGAAGACCTGAAGAAGTGAAGAGATATTCCATATCTGAGAAGACTCAACAGCATAAATATACCTATCTGTCCTATTTTAATACGTCAAAATATTCATCTATTAAAATATTTTATGCTTGTATATATATATGTACACACACACATACATACATATATACATCTGTGCACCACATTTGTACTTAGTGTTCTCATAGACAGAAGGTAGAAAAAGATATCAGATCCCCTGGAACTGGAGTTACAGACTATTGTGAGCCACCATGTGGGTGCTGGGAATGGAACCTTGGTCCTCTGGAAGAGCAGACAATGTTCTTAACCACTGAGCCATCTCTCCAGCCCCTATTATATAATCTAGGTTAGCTGCAAACTTATGGTCTTCCTGCCTCAGCCTTGTAAGGGCCAGGCCCATAGAAAAGCACCACTAGGCTGGGCCTGATAGTTGTCGTTTGAATGGACTTCATATGGAAAATTGAAACTTTGAGAACAGCAAATGAACGGTTTTGCTAAATAGAAATAAAATAAAGCAATTCATGCCTTAATAGGTAAAGTCTTTTTGCAGTGCCATGAAAAATAAAACACCAAGTTGTTGGGATAGAGGATAGAAGACTAGGTCAATACCTTGGAATCGAGAACTTAGAGATAGAGCCTTGGAAGTGTTATAAATAACAGAGCAGTACTCCACATCATCCTCAAATGAGGGCTTAGCCAATGAGTAACCGCGGCATTGCCGGGTGTCAACGGAAAGATGAAGTAGATCTCTACTTCAAATTTCTGTTGTTATTATTGTAGTGTTTGGAATTTAATCTATTGCAGGTGCTCTAGCAACTGAACTGTATCCCAGCCCTTTAGACTTCAGCTTTAGCCACATTTAACAACAATTTGAGGTTGAATTAGAGATTAAGTGTAGCTGGGCACATATGGCACAAGCCTTTTAGTCTTAGGACTTGGGAATTAGAGGTCGGGGGATCTGTGGGGACCTGAGGCCATTCTAGGGAACAAGAGTGAGTTTCAGGACAACCAAGGCTACAGAATGTGACCTCATCTCAAAAAATTAAATATAGTAAATACAATCCTTTCACTCTCCGGAAAAAGAATTCGTTGATTCATTTAACAAATATTCGTCGAGCTGCCATCACACGCTAAGCCTTGCGCTGAGCACACAGCAATGAATGAAGCAAAGGTCCTGCTCCTTTAGATGATTTGTACTCACAAGACAGGGATACGTGCTTAGTATGTTAGGTGACGATAAACGTCATGCGGGATAAGTAAGCAGGGAAAGGGGACAGAGACTGATCTCAGAGGATGTCGCCACTTACGCAGGGTGGTCGCAGTAGGCTGGACCATGTGAGGAGAGGGAGGAGGGATGTGGGGGGAGGGGAGAGGGGAGAAGCAGAAGACCAAAAGGCCAGGGAGGGTAAAGGGTAGACAAAAAGACCAGGTCACCAAAATGGCTGGGTGATATAGGGAAAGGCAGTTGGGGGAAGGGCTGCCCAGCCACTGGGACTGGAGAAGTTTAGGGTATGCCAGCCACACTCTGTAACAGGTAGGAACTGAGGGGTGCTGGGAGAACCGGCTGACCAGGTACGCTTTGATATGTTGAATATACACCAGAATTAGCTGTTTGTCCCAAGTTTGAGAGCCAACACAGAATGTTTGTGTGCTAAGTCAGCAAAGAACAACATCCTTGAGGTGAGAAGGATTCAGAGGTCAGGCTTAGGTCAGCTTTATATCAGAGGGCTGCAGCTTATCCACGGAGGGAAAGCAGAGAGTTTGAGATCTAGGTAGGGGATGAGCAGTCTCTCTGTTGCACCTTCTTCCCTGTTCCATAAGAAGCAAGGTCATCAATCGAAAGAGCAGAACCAAATGATGTTAGGAATTTAAGGAAAGAAAAGGCTATGAGAGAATTGTCTATAAGGAATAAGAGAGACCAGTGGTATAGATAGCCCAGTTGGGCGAATGTTTGCCTCACAAGTATGAAGCCCTGGGTTTGATCCCCGGCACTGCGCAAACCAAGTGTGGTGGTACACTCTTATAATTCAGCTCTCAGAGGTAGAGGTGGGAGGGTCACAAGTTCAAAGTCATCCTCAGTTACACAGGGAGTTAATGATGAGAGTGGGTCACTAAAGAAGTGAATCAGGGCAGAGTGACTGCACTAAAGATTTGCCCGGTGGACGTGAATTTAGCACACTGAGCTTGCGCTGGTGACCCATGTGCCCTTGGGTCCATCTGCCTCCTTCCAAGTGTGCTCTCTGGAGAGCAGCTCACATCTGGTGCAAGGGGGAACTTCACAGGATGGTGTAGTAACATTTTTTTTTCCTTTTTGTAATCAATCAAAGTTTAAACAATTAATTGTCCATCAGCAGGGAGAAAGAATAGGCTAATTTTATGCCTGTGCAATAGTTATAGCTGCACAAATGAATAAACTAGAGAAGCTACTTGTCCAGTTCAATAGCCAAGTCCTAAGACTGCAGAGAACTAGGAAGTTTCGTATGTTTAGAGTGATAATACCATGCTTAGTAAAGTACCAAAGCAAGAGAAATGCTCTGTGTGCACTGCTGCATACGCAGTAGAGATGCAAACTTGGGGACAAGAGGGAAGCAGGTAACCTCTGGATGGTGCCTTTTGGGAAGTCAGGGAGACGGGAATGGGATACGGAAGAGGCGCAGAACTTCTGTTCAAGTTTTAATAATTTTTTTTAAATGTTTAAATAGAAGTTGGAGAAAACAGGAAGAAATGTCAGTGCTTGTCAAATGTGAGTAGCAGCTTTATCACCCGGCTCGGTTCTTCATCTTTGAAATGTTTCCCAATAGACTTGGTGTATGCTATATGTAGGGATGTCACCACTTTCAAAGAAGAGATAAGCACATGTCTAAAACTCACGGTACCCCATTGTGAGGTGACAGCCTTTCAATCTGCAAATGATTCCCGAGTACCTAAACATTGCACAACAGTGCCTGAGGTCTTAGGGAACCTGCGGAGAATGAACAACGTTTACAAAGATGCCAGGAGGAGGCGTGTGCCGCTGGCAGAAACATCTGGTGCTCTGTGACAAATATGCCTCGGGAGGGGTCAAAATGGTAGGTTAGAATGGAGTGGATTTGATCTTAAAAAAAGAAAAGAAAGAAAGAAGGGAAAGAAAAGAAAAAGGAAAAGATTCTAGAATGTGGTGAGTTTGATAAAAATCTGCTGAAGTGTTTCCTGGTGGTCACAGCTCTTCAGGATTTCTTTTCTGTGACAGTTTCCTTTAGGACCTCTTGGCCACTTGGATATCTATTGCCCTGGTTCTATATGATATAAATTTATATATATAAAAGAAATATTTTTTGCATTTATTTAATAGATATGTACTGACACATAACCTAACTCAGTTCTCTGGGTCTTCTCTCTTACTGCAATTGTCATTTTCTCTGTAATGACTCTAGGAATAAAGTGGTCTTCTTCCGAATCTCTTGTTACTAGGGACCCATCTGGGGCGGTAGGAGGGTGTGCCTCAGGGGGTTACTCTGAGGTAGTTCTAAGGGCACAACGTGAGTCATCAAAAGGGTTTGGGAGTGTTACAGAAAATAAGCAGGGTGATCTTAAGGGCGGCGACTGAGAAGCGAGAGAGGATGGGATAGACCTCTATAAAGCAGGCGGCTGTCACCAGCGTAGTTTTGTGACTGCTGCAGCCTGAGACATCCCTCCAGGAATCTGAGTGCCTGAGTCCGCTGGCCCGAGGTAGGCTTGTCATATTCTTCCAAGGCTCCCTGACCCCAGAAATGGAGGGCTGTAGAGTTTAGGGAGATCAGAGGCTTCTAGGACCCACACTCTTAGCACAGGTCCTCTGCTGAAAGGGAGAGAGTTGGCTTTCAGAGGATTGGGGCGGTCAGTAACTGCACTGTGCATTACTGGAAGTGTGAGCCCACAGACAGGGAATGTCCAAAGGCCTGCACTCACTTTCCAGAACTTCTTATTGATTCTTTGTGCATTTTACATCATGCACCCTAACCCCAGTCGTCTTCCAGTCCCTCCATATCCTCCTTTCACTCTTGCAATTTTCCCCCCAAAAGAAAACAAACAAAATATCCCACCATGTAAACTTCCGTGTGTCACAGTGTATCATACAGTATACTCTTTTGCCCAAACAGCTTTTCTTGCAAATACTCATTGCAATGGCTCATTGGTCTGGTTAGAGGCCACTAGCTCCTGCTACACTACCAGTACTGATCCTCACCAGGACTCCTGTCAGATATCTTCTTATTGCCCTATATTGTGCAGATCTTACAGCTTTCCTTCTGGAGGACCAGACTCTTCACACACACCAGCAGTTCATAGATGGGGAAGATGTTGGGGTGGGCCAACTCAAAGCCCTGGATCTGGGCCTGGGTGGAAACCTGACAACTCTCCTATTCTTACACATGGGTGTCAGCTCTTCCTCACCACACTCTCCAGCACTGCCTAGGTGAGAGGCAGCGACAGTTCACCCAAGTAGCACAGTTGGCAAGGGTCAGGGTCAGCTCACCTCCTCTCTCACTGTTGGGCTCACTCCCCCACACCTATGCCACCAGGGCTTGCTCTACTGTCTTGGCCATACCACCCTGAATACTCCCGATCTCACCTGCACACACTTTTGTTGGAGGAATGGATAACCATTTCCGGTCATTTCCAGTGTACCGGGACATAAAAGATGGAATCTCAATTCTTCACTGTGAAACTATCAGCTAATCTAGAGACACCAGTGCTCTGAGCTGCTCCCTTCACAGAGACCTAGACTTTGCTCCCACCAAGCCAGGGCAGAGGATGGAGGAACCATGGGGCTAGACTAGAGCGCATTAGACCTGGAAGAGTCTTTTGGGGTCTCCTGGGAATCCTGCCATCTCCGAAGTTGCTACAGATCCCACTGCAAATGTGTGGCATATTATGTAAGAAAATTGAATAATATGCCAACTTACAAACAAGTGTGGGGAATGGAAAGGGTTAAATGAGGCTGAACTCCATTACAAAGAATTGTAAAGAAGCCACTTGGCAGAAGTACAAATTCCTCCAGAGCCAGCTCTTTTGGAAATCAATGCAGGTTCCTGTTCGCAGCCCGGTTTTGGAAGTTGTTCTTAACTTGTGCCTTTTGCAGTTACCCAGGAAGCATGTGGGGCCCGGTGCTGACCACTTGGGGCTGCACAAGGCCCTTACTATGCACCCTTCTGCAGAAAAGAGGCCTTTTGTCCTGCTGAAATACTTAGGCTTGTGTGGTCATTTTCCTGAGACCCCCAAATTCATTTCTAACAAAAGTGGCTCACTCTTCCCCAAAGCTAATTAAAAATTGTTCAGTAACAGCTGACCTTTCTTTCTTTCTTTCTTTCTTTCTTTCTTTCTTTCTTTCTTTCTTTCTTTCTTTCTTTCTTTCTTTCTCTCTTTCTTTCTTAAAGATTTATTTATTTGTTTATTTTATGTATGTGAGTACACTGTAGCTGTACAGATGGTTGTGAGCCTTTATGTAGTTGTTGGGAATGGAATTTTTTTTAGGACCTCTGCTTGCTCTGGTCAACTCCGCTTGCTCCAGTCAGCCTCCGCACGCTCAGTCCCTGCTTGCTCCAGCCCAAAACACGTAAGTCCACTGTAGCTGACTTCACCAGAAGAGGGCATCAGATCTCATTACTGGTGGTTGTGAGCCACCATGTGGTTGCTGGGATTTGAACTCAGAACCTTCAGAAGAGCAGTCAGTGCTCTTACCCACTGAGCCATCTTGCAAGCCCCCAGAGCTGACTTTTCACAACTTTAATAATCCTTGCCAAATTCTGCGTTCAATGTTCAAGAAATTGCCTTTGCAAGTTCGCTGAGCTCAGGAAGAAAGAGCATCCTTGTTTACTTTGTAGTTGTAATAGATTCACCGGAAGACAGCAAAGGTTACACAAACAGCATCCACCCTGCTGCCTGCTGTCTATGGTCAGTTTCCTATAAAACAACATCAAAGCCCTTGATGTGGTTCTACAGCTAACTATGTATTTTGTTCCCATTTTCTGGATTCTGCCTCCCACTCTCCCCCAACACACTAATGCTCATATGAGTCCAGGACTCAGTCCACGATGCCACACCGTGTCTAATCCTGGTATCTCCTTCTTTGCTCCTTCCTCTCCGAGACAATCCAGCAGGCTCTTGCTTCTCATGTTGTTCACAGCTTTGAAGAGTTTAAGTTTGTTAGATGTCTTCCTAATTGGACTGGTGGGTTTAGGGAGGGAAATACCGGGGTGAAAGTGGCCTCTTATTTTGTCAGGAGATACACAATGTTGTCATTATTTATTTTTGTGGTGACGTCACCATAATCACTTGGAAGTGTCTGCCAGATTTCTCCACTGCAAAGTTAATTTATTGTTTTCTCTCTTCGATGCTCTTTGGAAATAAGGCTCCAAGCCCACCTCACTTTCCTTATAAGAAGGAACAACTGCAGAGAGCATTCTTCTGCAAATGCTTGTTTCTTCTCCACACCTACCATTCTATCCACCCACCCCAGGTCTCCTGTAGCACAGGCTGGCCTCGAACTTGCTGTATAGTGGGAGATGGCCTGAGCCATGATCTTCCTAAGTGCCTGAATTATAGGTATGTGTCACCATGCCTTTTTATTTTTATTTTTAAAAGGAGAGTTCCATTGTGATGAGCTTAGTCAATGTTGGGCAATTAGTGTGCACGTACATACCTATTTATGTGTTCTTTGAGTTAAAACCCAATGTGTTGTCCTTTATTCTGTCGCTTGGGCCTTACAGGTGGTCCCCTGTGCCCTTCCCCACAACTCTATCCTTTTGGTTTTTAAAGATATATTTCCTTGCTTTATTGATTTGCTTGCTTATTGATTTATTTCAGTGGTCACTAATATTCTGGCACAACAAGGTAGCCCAAGCTTACTTTATATTTTCCCTGTTTCCAGCTCTAGGATTGGCCATGTCTTTAAGAAGTAACAAAGCCTTTAGCAATAGCAGGTGCTGCCTCCTCCACGCTCTCTTTTTCCTTTGTTGGGATGGAGTGGGAAGCAGGGGATTAAAAACCTTACCACATAGCCCAGGCTGGCCTGAATCTCACAGTTCTGCCTCCGGTCCCCATGTTCTGGGATGACAGGTGTTTGTCACCATAACTAGCTTTTTCAGGTTTTAATTTCAGTGAGTACTTTTACTTTCCCATTCTTTTGGCATGGTTTTATTTGTGCTTATTTGAGACAGGGTTTCTCTGTGTAGCCCTGGCTGTCTTGGAACTCCATCTGTAGACCAGGCTGGCCTCAAACTCAAGTGATCCACCTGCCTCTGCCTCCTGAGTGTTGGGATCAAAGGTGCAGGCCACCATTGCCATGGCGGTGTTTATCTTTTATTAGCTTGTTGAATTAAAAGATTGTCTCACTGTTGTCAGTTAGTTTAAAGGCTCCTTCATTTTTGGTGTGTTGCTTTGGTTGTGCCCTAGGGCATCTGTTGCGTGAACTGTTCATACTGATATCTTCTTATGCTTATTTGTTTGTTTGTGTGTATGCACACACCAGCATGGATCAGTGCTCTTCTTCCTTTGCATAGGTTCCTGGCGCTCAGACTCAGGCTGTTGGGCTTGGTGGCTCATGGGGTCACTATTCACTGAGCTCTCTTGCAGGCCTTGCTCATTTCTTAACAGGAGGATGTCCCTTGATTTTTCTCCAAAAGTCTTGTTTGGACCATAGACATGCCTGCTTCTTGTGTCCACTGCCTCAGAGCATCTACAGTGGTTCCCACCTTAGCATCCTTTGAAGGCGTTTGGGGCTGTGAGTTTTTCTTGTGAGATAATCCCATTTGTCTTTAATTTTTTTCTCATAGTTATTTAAAATATCAAAAACTCTACTTATGTGTACTCATAATTTATGCATACTCATATTTATGTGCCTACATGTGGGTATGGATGCAGGTGCCCTTGAAGGCCAGGATTGGGTACCAGGTCCTGCCTAGTGTGGTGCCCGGGACACAACTCAGGTCTCTGGTAGAACAGCCAAGTGCTCTTACAAGTTGAACCATCTCTCCAGCCATTCCTTATAATTTTTATGAGCCTTCTTTTTACCACGTTGGTTTGAATTTTTTAAAAATAATTTTCATCTGGTGATCTGGGGCAAAAGGGACGACTGAAGTAGAGATTTAATTGGTCACTTTGGTAACACCACCACTTATTTGGGTTCAGCTATCCTCCCCTTTCCTCCTCTCTCCCTTCCCCTCCAGTCCTCTCCCCTTCCCTTTCCTCTTCTCTCCCTCTTCCTCTTCTCTTCCTCTCCCTCTTCTCTCCCTCTCTCTAGTACTAAGGAACGAACCCAGGGTCTGTGCTTGTTAGACAAGCATTCTCTTACCAAGCAACACCTCCAGCCTCTATCTTTTTTCTTTCTTTTTCCATTTATAAAGTTCTTCCCTCATATGTTATATTCAACTGCAGTTTCTCACCCCTCTCCTTTCCTCATTCTCTCCCCCCCCCTCCACCTCCCCTCTACCCCAGATCTATTCCACCCTAAGAAAAAAACAGGCCTCCCAGGGACATCAACCAAACATGTCTTGCCAAGCTACAATAAGACCAGGCACGTACCATCACATCAAGGCTGGGTGTGGCAACCCAGTAGGAGAGAAAGGGTCCCACAAGTAGGCAAAAGAGTCAAGAACAGTCCCCGCTCCCAGTTAGGATGTGCACAGGAACACCGAGCTACTCAGCTATAACATTCCATGCAGGGGACCTAGGTCAGACCCCTGTAGGCTCCCTGATCTTTGTGAGCCCCCATGAGTCCAGGTCAGTTGATTCTGTGGCCTTTTGCTGATTTGTGCTGATTCTGTGTTACCGTGTCCTTGTGCTATCCCTGACCCCTTCTGGTTCTTCTGATCTTTCTGTAACAAAACAGGACCTCAAGTGGAGGGATTGGGACACCAAACCAGTCATAAAACCTTCCATTTACAGCTTGTCCTGCCTGCAGAGTGTTCTGCAACACTGAAACATCATCAAAGAGACCAGAAAGACTTCCTCTATCTATTTTCTATGTAGACATTTGTCAAGCACTGACTCGGACTAGAATGAGGGATGCATTGTGCAGTTGCAAGCCAGAGAGATGCTTCTTTTTGTTCATCATTTTCTTTCAGAGGAACAGACATAAAATGGTGACATTTTCTGGACCAAAAATGGGCACACATGATTCACTATGTGGTAAATCCTGGCAGGTCGGGGACAGAGCATAAATATGCAAGCATGGCTGTTGTCTTGCATGGCCTTGGTTGTTTCTCAGATGCTACTGCTGCACTGAGGAAGCCCCATCTCTTTTACTCACTTTACCAACACCTCTGTGCTCCAGGAATCGACAGACCTGAGACTTGTGGATTCATTTCTTTGGTTTCTTTTCCCTGGTGTGTTGTGAGAGCACCCAGGGCCTTGCATTTGCTGGCAAGCGCCTCACTCTTCCATTGAACTGCATTTCCAACCTCCCAGGCTTTGTTTTTTATTTTTGTTTTTCTCCAGATTGTTTTCTGGCAGGTCATGGTTTCTTCTTATGCGTGTATCTCTTGGTAAAAGGAGAGTTGGGAGAAATGAGGTATCACAGAAAATCATTGGCTTGTTTCCCCCTTTGTTGCTGTTAACACTAAGTTACCAGGATTTGGTAACAAGGCCAGGTGTCTTAAGCCACAGAAAAGCTGTAAGTCCACAATCTCTCCTGACATCTCCCAGTGACTTGCAGGTGGCCATCTTGTCACTGTCTTCATGTAAGCCTGTACAAATATCTACTGTCCCTTTGGTATAGCTAAATTCCACCTTCTCCTAATGACGCTAGTCAGATTGTTTCATTATCTCCTACAACATTGTTTCAACATGATCATCTCTTTGATGGCTTCCTCTCCAAGCATGGTGACACCCAAGGCCCTGGAGGGTAAAGCCTCCACACGATTTGTAAGATGACAGAATTTATTCCCTAACACTCCTTGAGATAAACAAGATTGAACTTGCCTTAAAATTCAAAAATTTTGATCAAAGGTGATTGGTGGCTTAAAGCTTTATGCTGAGAACAGCTGTGACCCTGTCAAGTTTTAGAGACTCATGACCCTGTTCCCAATAAAGGCTAGGTTAGCTTTCTATACTAAGTCATTGTTTTTGCTTGGTCTTAATCTGTACACAAAGACTGGAAGACCAATCAGAAAGTCTAGTAAGGGTTAAGTCAAGACGAAGCTAGGCATATGAGGAGTGATAAGGAGTTTTTAGTTACTAGGACCCAGAGGGATATTTTTGCTATCATTCATTTACTGCCCCATGGTTTCACATCATCCCCCGAAACCTAGGCTGTTTGCTCTCCTATGCCAGTCACCTCCCCCAGCTCACTTTGTACCTGGGGAAGTCTTCAGTCCTATTTTCTAGTGTAGGCTGTTCTACCCTCAAGCTCCACCTCGATTCTCCCAAAGGCCCTCCCCTTATTCTTAATCCCTGGGCATTAATCTTCATTCATGATAATGCTTAGGTTGATATATCACACATTTCTTGGGGGTTATGGAACTTGGTTTTGTTGCTTTGTATCTCAAGAGCACAAGAGTATTGTGTCTTCAAACCTTCCCTGCTGAGTATGGCATCCATCACCGACTGACAGGTGCTGGAGATATACCAGGAAGGTTACCTCTCCTGGCTTGTATGGGATTCGTGAGTTTCCTAGAAGGTAAATTTCGTGTTAGAGCCTGAAGTCCTGCAGGCACCGCCAATGTTCATCCAACCTAAATACCATCAGTTTCCTTGGATTCCCGCTGACATTTGAATCAGTGGCTCAGAGCTCCTCAGCAGAGATAGTAGACCACAGAGGTCTAAGACACGCACCTTTCCTAGGTTTTTTTCTCTTTCCTCTCGTCTACTCCACTCCAAATTTAACATTGCTTCCCAAGACCGCCTCCCTTCCCAAGACCGCCTCCCCAAACAACCACTTGCCTTGACGTGTGCTTCTGAGGCAGCTGGGCTGGAGACTGGGTGTTTCTTCTTACTATGTGGCAAGTGAATGCATTCATCAGTTCTCTCCGAACTGAGACTCAGTACCTGACGGGATCCATGCACTGGGGCAGGGATTTGTTTTACCTCCTAGCTTAAGAAGGGATAGAGCTCATCACGGTGGAGAGGCCTGGCAGGGGTTGCGAGTCAGTGCCTCAGGAAGCAAAGACAAAACTTGACTCTTCCAACTTTCTCTTTTTCCTCTGTTTCCTCAGTCGGGGATCGCACTCACGGCACCTCCTTCCCGGTAATCCTCTCTGGAAACATCTTCATTGATACGTCCATAGGTAAGCCCCTAAACGCCAGAGGCACTTTGCAATCCAATTAAACTGACAATGAAGATTAAGCATGGTGAGGCAGGGTTTGAGATGGGAGGGCTGGCCTGAGAGGTGGCTTCAGAGATGAGGTACTGCTGATGCAGTTAGAATGACAAGGTGATGCGGGCTCTTCGGGCAGAGGAGTCTGGGAGGTGTGATTTTGGGTCAGGAGGAGGTAAGGGTAGTGAAAGAAGTCTGGTGATAGAGTTGAGAACAGGGAAGGAGTGGATGGCTGGGCTTTCTATGGAGTTGAGTGGGAGAGCTGTGTTGAGGAAAGCAACTTGCTTGTTAGACATGCTGGTAAGTTTACTATCTCTGACAAATGGGTTGTTGATGTTTTTTGGGGGAGGAAGCTGAGGGGAGAGAGGAGAGTGTACCAGGTAAAGGAATGGTTGGAAACTGAAAATGCTGAGAAGAAACAAGTTCAATGCTCAAGGGCTTGGGATGTAGCCCAGAGTACCTACCTAACGTATATTAGACCCTGGGTTTGAGCCTTCAAAGAAAATGCAAATTTCAATGCTTGGATAAAGGATGTGCAGAAGAAGTCTGAAGGTGATACTAAGAAGCATCCTGTAAATGATTTTCCTTAATGGAGGAAAGAAGACAGGTCAGGCAAGTGTCTCCCAGGCATCTTCCCAGAGCATAGCACTATGCCTGGTTACATACTATGCTGTGGCTCCTGATGGGGGAAGCCTGCCTTGAGCCTATGTTACAGCAAGTATGTGAAGAGCTCTGTGCTTTTCTGGAAAGTTTGGAGGATGGTGGAACACCCGCCAGGGAGTGTCCAGAAGAGTGCAGTCCCACTGTGGCTTGTAACCATGATTGTCTTCACAGGTCTTTCTTCAATGGCTGCCATATTCAGGCCTATCCCATGGGCCTTTAGGGGTTCTCTGTGTCTACCTCTCTCAGCTCGAAGGTTCAGCAAAACAGTGGATGAGAATCGCTCCCTGGCTGGGAAAGTGGCTGTGATCACTGGTTCCACGAGAGGGTGAGTGACTGGAGGTATTGACTGGCTCATTACCAGGAGGCGTTGCCATGGTCTCCAAGGACACACACATCTCGTGCATCCTAGCTTCCCCTACAACTATCACACAGGCCTGGTGTTTAACTCTGTTTCTCAACAGCTCTCCTTAAAAGATCTGTTTTCTGAATCCTACGAAGAGCGCGGAGACCAAATGTAGTCTCTTACCACCGTCGGTAGGACAGTCCCTCTATAATCAAGATTTTACCATCACAGCAGCACATCTGCCTCCCTGTCTTTCACACCAACACGGCCACTGTCTTGTGAATCTCTGCTAAGAGAAAAAATCCTGACACCTATCGTGCCTCAGACACAGAGGACATTGTCATCATACTTCCTATGGCACCAGGACTGTGTAGGTGTCTTGCCACCAGCTCAGAATGGTCTATGACCCTGGTTCCCACAGCCCCCCACCTCCAGTTGTCCCCTGGCTCCCATATTGCTATGCTCTTCATAATGAGTTCTTACCATCCCCCGATGGGGAAGCTCATCAACCTCTTGATTTTTTATGGTCTCAACATCATCAACATATGTTTAGCGTCACCTGGGAAAATGAAGGAACTAGACTTTCCAGGCCCCTGTGATGGCTTACATCTTTCTGTGTGCCCCCAATTCTCAGTATTCATCACACATAAAACACATTTAAAATTCCCAGCTATCCAGATCATTTTGACAAGATGCTGGGCACATGCCTCTTTTCTCTTCCTTGATCATAGTTGTTTAACCAATACCAGTTAAGAGTCTTCAGACCTCCTCAGTGATAGGAGACCTAGAGGGTTACACATTCTCCAAGAGAAGTTTTAAAATTGCAGCCTAGAGGGCAGGCAATAGATCTAGATAGAGTCTAATCCATGCCAGCCTGGGGCCAGGAGAGAGCGGCCATGCTGAGTCTTTAGGCTCGTAGGCTCCATAGCCAACAAGGGTATGACTCTTCTGATGGAAGATGACTTTTCAAAGTTCCTTTTAGTAAAATCATAAAGATATCTTCATTGATATAATATACTTATCACACGTACATCTGTGAGAATGGAATGAGCAGACTGTGAACGACTAGCATGTGGCATGTGCTCACCGATCTCTCTGGCCTGCTACTGAAGACCTGGAAGCCACTTCTGGGCAACACGAGGGAGACATAGTCATCAGGGTCTGTCTGGGAACAAGACAGAGAGGGCTGAAACCATCGCCACCATCTCCTCTTCTGCCGACAGGATTGGCTTTGCCATCGCCAGGCGTCTGGCCCAGGATGGGGCACATGTGGTCATCAGCAGCCGGAAGCAGGAGAATGTAGATGAAGCCGTGACCATATTGAAGGAGGAGGGACTGAGTGTGACTGGCACCATGTGCCACGTGGGGAAGGCTGAGGACCGCCAGCACCTTGTGACCACAGTAAGGAGCTACAGGCTGGGACAGATGAAAGGACATGGGTCTAACCCTGACTTGAGGGAATCATAGACATTCCCTCTATGTCTGTCAATGAAGCCAATCCCACATTCTCAGGATAGTGAGATGTGACTAAAAGATTCCATGACAGGTAGGGACAGCAGTGTTGCTCATACTAAGCAAAGAGACAACTAAGGATCTTGCCTAAAACCTCCTAGGGTCCGGAGTTGTCAAATCCCAAGTGATCTGTCTCCACGATAAAGTCTGAGCAGTGTAGCCCTGGCCCAACATAGATTGTATTGCTAGTTCATTAGACTAGCCTCTGAAATAGGAGCTCCTGCTGTAACCACCCCAGAAGAAGTGAGTTGTGAGGTGGGATCTGAAGGAACATGGAACAGGCAGGGCTGTAGTAAACAAAGGAGGGGCCTTCCAGATCAGAGGAGACAGCAGAGAAGGAATTAACTAGAAACGGAAGAGCTGAGAGCAAAGGTCTGGAAGGATGGGACCCAGAGACCAATGAGACGCCTTACAGGGCAGAAACAATATTCACCCCAGGAGGCAAGAGACACCATTTTATTCAGTCTCTGTCAGGATCTGGCTCCAGCCTGGCCCAGCCCCAGGATGGCCAGTTAGCACTGCTTTAGTTGGCTGTTGTCACAATACCCGACAGAAACAAGTTAAATAAAGGGTTATCTTGGTTTGTGGTTTCTGTCCATCATGGCAATGGCTGGGAAGGCATGGGCGTGGAAGTATGTGGCCAAGTCTGTTCCCATCACAGTATACCAGCATGCAGAAAGTGTGGCAGGTACTGTGAGCCGGGTGTAACCCTCAAAGGACTGCTGTCAGTGACCCTGTGCCAGCTAGGCTCCACCTCCTGAAGATCCATAGCCTCCCCAAACAGTGCAATAGCTGGGGAACAGACATTCAAAACATGAACCTGTGGAGATATTTCTGATTCAAAACATAGTGGTGGTTTTCTTTGGGTCTTTACCCCATTCCTTCACCTCCATGCCCGATCATTTGCTCTGCAGGCCCTGAAGCATTCTGGGGGCATTGACTTCCTTGTGTGTGTGGCCGGAGTCAACCCTCTGGTGGGAAGCACCCTGGGAGCCAGTGAACAGATCTGGGACAAGGTGAGCAGAGTGCCTTACACAGCCTCAGTGGTGTAGACATCTACTGGTGACTCTAAGAATGCATGTGCCCACACCATACCTGAGTTTCCATATAGCTGTGCCAGCATTGGCTTGGGTAGATGAAGATGGGACTTACCTGATTCAGGCCCAGGCTCTACCAGGTTCCAGTAGAACATCTTGAATCTCCTTGGGCTGATCGCCGTTCCTAAGTCCTGAGATGCCAGAAAATGATTTCTGGGTCTGTCTATGGCAGAGACACTCTGGCTCAGGTTTATAAAATGTTACACCTGGGTCAGTTGGCCTCTCTGTGAATCCTTGAGTCTGGCTGTTTCAAGGAGCGTCTCTGGGAGCTCAGAGGGTCACCTCATCTGGGCAGAGCTACAGCGGACGGATGGGACTCTCCCCAGTTTTGCCATCCCAGCTGGAAGTCACTGAGTACTCAGGGAGCCCCTATTGCCTCTGCAGACCCCACCCCTGTTATCCCGAAGAGCCCATCCGTGACTAATCATGTCTGAGCCCCATTCTATCCCTAGTGGCAAGGAATGGGCTCGTGATATCAATGTGCCAATCCCTTCCTGTGGGCCACCCCTCCATTTCCTCTTGGTAGACTTTGCCCCATGTTTCCCTCTGTGGTTTCCATGTTCTCTGGCTCTTCTTGATCCACCTTCCAGTCCCTCCACCTCACCCTCCAACCACATCCAGGTTTCCCCAGTTCTTTCTTTCTTTCTTTCTTTCTTTCTTTCTTTCTTTCTTTCTTTCTTTCTTTCTTTCTTTCTTTCTTTCTTTCTTTCTTTCTCTCTTTCTTTCTTTTTATAGATGACCAGGGTTGGAGTTCCAACACTGCAAAAAGGCTTAACCCAACCTAAGCCAACCAAAATATTATCCATGATAATTAGTATATGAATGAGCAACACCGCCCCGGTTCCTAACACTTCCTGAGGTAGGATAGGTGCTGAGTACAGACTTCCTTTCTCTCACCCAGTCTCCCTTTCAGTCAGTCACTGATAACTAACTTCCTCACCCTCACTTCCCTGTGCTTCCCCAGCCTTTCCTCTGGAAGGCAGTGGTGGAAGTATGGGAGCCAACAATGAGAAGGGTTACTACTATTATTGGTATTATCCTTAGGCCACACAGTCTGGTAATTCTCTGAGGCCTAGAGAGCTTAGGGGCCTCAGAAGCATGGGTTCCTTCAGACAAACTCTGTCCCTCACACACAGTGAAAGGACTCAGTGTCTTAGCTTCCTCCCGCACTCACGGAGCTTCAATCCTGGTCTGGCTCCAGGACAGGGCCCCAGATAGTGGTGTCCCTCTCCACAGCCCAACTTCTGTATTATTTGGTATTTCAGATCCTGGATGTAAATGTGAAGTCTCCAGCTCTGTTGCTAAGCAAGGTGCTGCCCTACATGGAGAACAGAAGGTAAGTGCGTGTGGGAACTGGTGGGGGCCACATAGGTTAATTTTTACCCACAGGAAATGCTTGGGTAGAGGCCGAGGTAGTTGAAGATGTATTGGGGTGTGTGTATGTGTGTGACAGGTGTGTCATTTGGGACAAGTCTTGTTTCTAGACCTGCTGTGTCCCCCAAGGACATGACTTGTGATATCCTTTCTGGGATGAGAACAAGGCTTGCCTTCCATATCCTCAAAGGACCTTTCTCAGGCCCTATGGCATTCATCTTAGGGACCTTGCTTTTTGTGACATCTGTTAGTATGAAGGGTTCAGAGTGAAGCAGTCTGGGGTCCCCATCTCTCCCTCTTGCCTTCCATTGTAGGCCATCTCACTTGTTTCTCTCCTGGTTAAAGGCACCACGAACGCCTTCTTCTGACCTGCTACACAACCTGTTCCTTCTGTGTATCCTGTGGTTACACAGGGCTGGTTAAAGCTTGGGACTCCTTGATGACCCACTGACTCCACGGAGGTCCCTTCAACATCTGAACATTACTTGAGCTTTGCCATCTGGGTGTGCTACCTCACTTTGGGGGCCCTGTCTAAGGGATACCACTCTGGCTGTATTTATCGGGTGGCAGTGACTTTAATGTCCACTAATTTAGATGTCTTACGTCTCGAAGTTCTAGATAGTTGCTAAGCCTTTTACATTTTCACTGTGAACTCTGAACTGGTTTACTCTTAGCGTAAAAGCAGCTTCCTGACTCTTTTAATCGAATGAATCTCTAATTTCACTCCGCATCCCTTTCTCCTCAAGGGGAGGCAGCGTTGTTCTGGTATCCTCTGGAGTGGCTTATGTACCAGTTCCAGTGAGTATGAGCACCCTTTGGTAAGCTGGGTTAGCGCCAGCTGCCTTGATTTCTTGTGAGACCTTGTAGCGGGGTGTGGGAGAACTAACTGACTGTTGATACTAGATAAAATAGAAATAAACTATGTGTCTCTGGGATGGAATTGTGAATGCTCTAGGTCAGATAGTATGATCTCATTTTACCTCCAAGGGGCAAAAATCTGCCATTTGCCTGTAAGTGATGCTAGTTTGCCTTCCTGCCAGGCTAGAACCCTGAATCTCCTAATTCTAGTGTTCTTACCGACTACTCAAAAGAACAGTGCAATACTCTGTGTCAAGCTTGGATATACATGATAGCAACTTGATAACCTAGATGAGAACCTGACTCTGAAAATACTACTGTTGGGGTGGTGAGGCACAAGGGGAGAGAATCTGTGTTCAGGCCTACAGTCAGGTACATCTTTGTAGCTGCAGCCCAGAAACAACCTTTGTTCCGGGAAGACCCCTTCCTACCATACTGATTCTTTGCTTCTCAGAAGCTGGGCGTCTACAACACCAGCAAGACCGCTCTGTTGGGGCTCTGCAAGTCTCTGGCTATGGAGCTGGCTCCAAAGGGCATCAGAGTCAACTGCCTAGTGCCAGGAATTATCAAGACTGACTTTAGCCTACGGGTGAGCATGACATGCGCCTTCCGATCTCAGTCCCCACCCTCCTACATCACCCTCTCCACAGACCTTCTGGTCCCTTTTGGGCCAGTCTTCCATATGAATGGATGCCCACAGAGCCTAGGCATGCAGCGAGATCCCCATGCCAGAGTCAGTCTTTGGGCAGCAGTCCCTTACTTTTCTGCTGAAGGATGAGGGTCTCTTTCTTCTTTGAGCAGACTGGTGCTCATCCTATCCTCCATGGAGGTATGGATCAGCCGCGATGCTGTTTCTGCCCTACCGTATCACCAGTCCTCTGCCTGACATTGGTTCTGCAATCTCTTTCTAGGAGAAAACGATGCCAAACATGCTTCCTGACATGAATAAAATCTTCGGAGTGCAGCGGTAGGTCGGGCTCGGGGGTTGTCCGTGCTCTGTGTCTCTTTCTAGGGAAAATTATTTTTCAATATGAAAAAGACCTCATTCCAGCTGCTATTCTGCCAGCTGCTTCCCCTTTTGGAATCCCGAGTTGGGGGCAGGAGGGCAGGTTTGCCGGCAGCCACTGTTACCCTCCCATTGAGGTTGGTGAATGCTAGGTGTCCATCGAGGACTGCAGAAGTCCAGGTCAGAGCCCATTACTGTTTCCTGTGACCTCATCTCTTCTCTCCCACAGGTTAGGGGAGCCGGAAGAATGTGCCGGGCTTGTATCCTTCCTGTGCTCCTCAGATGCCAGCTACATCACTGGGGAGAACATCATGGTGGCTGGCTTCTCCTCTAAACTGTGAAGAGACAGCATGGGTTAGAGACTGGGGTTAAAGTCCTCAAGTGGAAGAAGACACAGGACTTGGTGGGAAATATGTAGATGTAGAGCTTTAAGCTGTGCTTAGGATCCAGGTCATATAGGGATACTTACTGAAATGTTGCGAAGGAAAGCAGGTGTTTAAAGATTTCATTTGGAATAAATTTGTTTGGACACTTCTGGACATGTTCCTGTTTGCCTCTTGACCTACTGCCCTCTTGACCCAGATGAATCTTCCCTGGATTATTCTCCTTTCTTACTAATGCCACTCATACCTAACAGTTATTTTTAAAAATCCCTCCCTCTCTTCTTTCATTCCTTTTCTATGAAGTTAGAAATCAGGCAGGAGCCTTTCCATCTGTTCTTCCAGGCCTACCCTTTCCTTGGTGTTGACTCTATGCCCTGGGACAATCTGTAGATACTTCAAGTCCTTTGATCTCTGGCTTCCAAGTGAGTTTGGCCAACTGGAGGCAGACTGGGAGTCAGGCAAGGATGAGGTCACAGAATGAATTTCTCAGGCTCCTTTCTTGTCCCTTTGCCATGTCTAAGTTATTCTGTCTGCCAAAGAAAACTTTTGTCAGATGGCATCCTTTAAGCAGGTAAATTTCCATAACTTCTTATGGCCTAGATGTGATGTTGGCTCTTTACCTTGTTGAGTGCTAACTAAATATTAACCACTTATTTGTAAAGGCTGTAGAAATCATCTTAAGAGTTTTTTCTTTTTTATTTCGTATTTACATTGTATTGTGATCAAATCAAGGCAGAGTGTGACTCTTCCAGGGAAGATGTAAGACGTTCATTCTCCCTAGATGGGACACCAATTACAGGCCAAAGAGGCAATTTCATGCAAGTTCAGCAAGGTAAACCATTGAGTTTACTGGGGTTACTTACAGGAGCCTGGCTGACTCAAAGGCAGGTGCATCACCCCCGCTGTGGGTGATAAATCTCTGAAGATGCATCCCACCTTGCCACTGCTCAGAGTCTCCCCTCCTCAGCAATTGTTACTGCTTATGAAGCTTCAGAGAGGGGCCTTGTGAAACTTGTAATTCTTTTGAGCTTCCTGAGTCATGCAAGTTGCATGAATTTCCCTCCTCCCTCCAGCAGGAAGTGTTTTAGTTGAGAAGAAATAAATACACAATACCAGATGATGAGCATATCCTTGCCTCAAACATTTATCTTTCATTGTGGTGGAAACACCCAAAATACTTTTTTTCTTCTAGCTACTTTGTAACAATGTAGTGTTACTAGCTGTTATTACACTGTAGCACAACAGAATAACAAATTTTATTCCTTCTATCTAACTCCACTTAACACTCATAGGCAAGACAATCCTATTTCCCCCTCTCCTACTTTTCTAGCTCCTGAAACCATTATTCTAGTCTCTGACTTTATGAAGTGGAGTATTTCAGATTGTACACAGAGGAAATTACATCATATTTGTCTTTTTAAAATTAATTAATTTCTTCTCTTCTCCCTTTCTCCTCAGAAAAAAAGAGGCCTCCCATGGATATAAACTAGCCTTGGCATATCAAGTTGTAAGACTAGGCACATCTTTTCCTATTGAGGTTAGATGAGGCAGCCAAGTACTGGGAAAGCATCCAAAGTCAGGCAACAGAGTCAGGGTCAGCCAGCCCCAGTCCCCACTGTTAGGAGTCCTACATAAAGATCAAGTCAGACAACTGTTATATATGTGCAGAGGGCCTAGGTCAGTCTGTTGTATGCTCTCTAGTTGACAGTTTAGTCTCTGTGAGTCTCTATGGGCCCAGGTTAATTGATTCTATAAGGTTTCTTTTGGTGTCCTTCACTCATCTGGTTCTTATGATTCTATCTCCTCTTCTTGTGTAGGATTTCACAAGCTTTAACTAATGTTTGGTTGTGGATCTCTGCATCTGTTTCTATCAGTTGCTGGGTGAAGCCTTTCTGATGATGGTTGTGCTAGGTTCCTGTCTGTAAGATAGCAGAATATCCTTAACAGTGTCCCTGTGGCCCCCATCTCATTGCATGGGTCTCAAGCTGGATCAGTCATTGGTTGGCCATTCCCTCAATTTCTGCTCCATCTTTACTCCTGCATATCTTGTAGGCAGGACAAATTGTAGGTCAAAAGTTTTGTGGCTTGTTTGTTGTTCTTATCCCTCCATTGGAAGTCTTTCCTGGTTACAGGAGATAGCTGGTTCAGGGTCCATATTCCCCATTGCTAAGAATCATAGCTAGGGTCACCCTCATAGATTCTGGGGAGTTTCCATTGCCCTAGGTTTCTAGCTCATCCCAGAAAAGCTGCTGACCCAGATTCCAGTTGTTTCTCCCAGCACTCTCACCCTCTGTCTTCCCTGCATCTGATCCCTTCTGTTCCCATCCCCACTCCCTCCTTAGGCTAGCCTCCCCCCTCCCCAGGATAGTTATTCTATTTTCCCTTAGTGAGATTTATGTGTCCACCTTGAGCCCTCCTTGTTACTTAGTTTCTTTGGATCTGTGGACTGTAGCATGGTTATCTTTTACTTTACAGCTAATATCCACTTATAAGAGAATACATACCATGTTTGTCTTTCTGGGTCTGGATTATCTCAATCAGAATGATCTTTGTTAGTTCCATCCATTTGCCTGCAAATTTCATAATGTCATTTTTTTGTTGTTGTTGTTTTGTTTTTGCTTTTAAGACAGGGTTTCTCTGTATAGCCCTGGCTGTCCTGGAAATCACTTTGTAGACCAGGCTGGCCTCGAACTCAGAAATCTGCCTGCCTCTGCCTCCCGAGTGCTGGGATTAAAGGCGTGCGCCACCACGTCCAGCAGTGTCATTGTTTTTAATAGCTGAATACTATTCTACCGTATAAATGAACCATATTTTCTTTATCCATTCTTCAGCTGAGGGATATCTAGGTTGTTTCCAGTTTCTGGCTATTATGAATAAAGCTGCTGTGAACATAGCTGAGCAGATGTCCTTGTAGTATGGTGGAACATTTTTTTTTTTTTGGCTATATGCCCAGGAGTGGTATTGCTGGGTCTTGAGGTAGATCTATTCCCAGTTTTCTAAGAAACTGCCAAATTGATTTCCAAAGTGGCTATACAAATTTGAACTCCCACAGCAATAGAGGAGTTATTCCCCTTACTCCACATCCTTGCCACTATGAACTGTTGCTTGAATTTTTTATCTTAGCCGTTCTGATGGGTATACAATAGAATCTCAGAGTTGTTTTGACTTGCATTTCCCTGATGGCTAAGGATGTTGAATATTCTCCAAGTGCTTCTATTGACAGAGATTCCTCTGTCAAGAATTCTCTGTTTAGATTTATGCCCCATTTTAAAATTGGGCTATTTGGTTTGTTGATGTCTACTTTCTTGAATTCTTTATATATTTTGAATATCAGCCCTCAGTTGTATGCGGGGTTGATGAAGCTTTTTCCCCATCCTATAGGCTGCCATTTTGTCTCTTTGATGGTGACCTTTACCTTACAGAAGCTTTTCAGTTTCACGAGGTCCCATTTATTCATTGTTGCTCTTAGTGCCTGAACTATTTGGGTTCTGTTCAGGAAGTTGTTTCCTGTGCCAATGCTGTCAAGGCTATAGCCCACTTTCTCTTTGTCAAGTCCACGTGGACTTGAGTTTTATGCAGGGTGATAGATATGGATCTTTTTTGCATTCCTCTACATGTAGACATCCAGTTAGACCAGCACCATTTATTTAAGATGTTTTCTTTTTCCCTTGTATAATTTTGACTTCTCTATCAAAAACCAAGTGTCCATTGGGGTGTGGATTTACTTCTGGGTCTTTAATTCTATTCCATTGATCAATCTGTCTGTTTCATACCAAAACCATGCAGTTTTTATTGCTATTATTCTGTAGTACAGTTTGAAATCAGGGATGTAATATCTCCAGAAATTCTTTTATTGTGTAGGATTGTTTTAGCTATACTGAGGTTTTCATTTTTCCACACGAAGTTGAGAATTTTTCTTTTAAGGTCTGTAGAGAATTGGGTTAGAATTTTGGTGGGGATTGCATTGAATCTGTAGGTTGCTTTTGGTAGATGCCTATTTTTACTATATCATTCCTACTGATCCATGAGCATGAGAGATCTTTCTATCTTCTGATATCTTCAATTTCTTTCTTCAAAGACTTGAAGTTCCTGTAGTACAGGTCTCTCACTTGCTTGGTTAGAGTTACACTAAGATAGTTATATTATTTGTGGCTATATTGAAGGGCGTTGCTTCCCTAGTTTCTTTCTCAGCCATTTTATCATTTGTATATAGAAGGGCTACTGACTTTTTTTTTTTTTTTTGATCTTGCCTCAAGTTTTTTTGTAAAAACAGCATAGGACACTGGTCATCTGCAAACAGTGTGTAGGTAGGTGTGCCACAGCAGTCCATCTGTCTTCACACTGGCACGAGCCTTTTCTATGGGGTCTTCACAGGGGCCTGGGCACCTTTGGGAGCCTGGGCTGGAGCTAAAGCCTGGGCCTTAGCTGGAGCTTTGGCCTCTGCCTTGGTTTGAACCTTGGGCTTTGGTTAGCAGAGCCTGTGACCCTTGGCCATGTAGCTTGGAATCCACTTCTCAAGCTTTGGGTGAGTGTTGAAAGCCAGATGGCTGAGTTTGCAGCTGGGGCCCCTTGGCATCTTGGGTTTGATGGCCTGGGGCTTCACAAGGGCCTTGACAGCCTCTGCACATGCGCTCACTGCCTTTGAATTGTTGGCCTGCATCTTCTTCAGGCTTTTCTTGTTACACTCCTTGGCAAAGCAATGTTCTTCAGGAACTTGGGGTCAACCCTTAAGAGATTTGTATCTTTGTGACCAGGGTTTCTTGATGCCATTTCTGTGCCATTTGCAGAACTGGCTGTGCAGTATTGTTCTTGGACTTGGCCATGTCTGCATGGTAGCCCGACCCTCCCCCTGATTCTTTTTTTTTTTTTAAGTTAATTTTGTTTCCAGCCATTTCATTGAAGGTATTTATCAGTTGTGGGAATTCCCTGGCAGAATATTTGGGGTTACTGATATATATCATCTTATCATCTGTAAATAAAGATACTTTGACTTCATCCTTCCCAATTTGTATCGCCTTGATCTCCTTTAGTAGTCTTATTGCTCTAGCTATAACTTCAAGTTCTATATATTGAGTGGATATGGAGAGAGTGGACAGCCTTGTCTTGTCCCTGATTTTAGTGGAATTGCTTAAAGTTTCTCTCCATTTAGTTTGATGTTGGCTTGCTGTATATTGCCTATATTATGTTTAGCTATATGCTTTGTATCCCTGGTCTCTCTAAGATACATTTGGGCGTCTGAGTTTGGGATGATTACAGGTCTAGGTGATGATTTCTGTGTTTGTCTCTGTTGGCTGGGTATTTTGTTCCTTGGTTTCTGTTTGTTCTTTGGTCTTTTGGGCTTTGTGGCCTGGATTTATGGTGGCCTGCTTGGCCTCTAAACCACTAGGGCATCTATGACCAGGTTGGGGGCTTGACTTCTAGCACCTTGCTTGGCCTTTGCTGTAGCAGGGGGTCTCTGTTCTTCTGACTGGTCTGGCCTGTACCTGAGCATCTGGATTCTGCTGGAATTAGGGACAGGATCCCAGCCAGGCATGGGGCTGAGGTGAGGAGAGTCTTGGGGAGCTGAGTCTAGGGAGTGACACAGTTCAGCTGGCAGGGATTCACTCACCTGTCCTTTTGACTGGTGTGACGTGCACCTGAAAAGCTACAGTCTCAAAAGCTGGGACTTTTAAGAGCTGAGCCCTTGTTAATGGGATTAGTGTCCTTAGAAAAGAGGATCAAGGGTGCTGTCTGACCTATTCTACCTTCCAACAAGAATGGACACAGAGTTTGTCCTCTCTGGTGACCATGGTAACAAGGTGCTATCTTGGGAGCAGAGAGTGAGCTCTTCTCAGACATGGAATTAGCTGGTGCCTCGAGCTTGAATTTCCAAGGTTATGTATCTATGGGAGAATTTCCATTGTTTATAAGATTTCCAAAATAAGATCTTTTGATAGTAGAAAAATCAAATGACAGTGTTCTCCCCCTCCTACCTCTGCTCTAGCGAGGCTTCCCTCTCATCTTGAGGTCTAACACCTGTCAGCCATTCTTTCTATTATGCTTCTCCAACTCTCCCAGTAGCAAAAGCAAACCAGAGTTAACGACCTGCTACACCAGACTCCATAAGTGTCAGCAAACCGTTCAGCCATGCAAACAATTCAGGCACCTTTTAATGCTATCCTTTTGCTTGGGACTGTGCTGTTAGCTGTAGACCCCTTACCGAGAGCAGGCGTTCTGCCCATGGTTATCCTTCCTAGTGTCTGAAAGAGCACAGGTGCTCCCTAATGGCTTCCTCCTTAGTACCCATGCTTCACTGCTCTCTTGGGTGATGGGAGCAGGTTGGCAGTCCTGTTGGCACCTCTGCTTCCCTGGCTTGGAAGCTCTTGGCTGCCAGTTCTCTCCTAAATCAGGAAGGATGCTTGGGTTCCCAGAGCTTCCTGATGACGTTGTTGTTTTCTGGACTCTCTGTTCCCTTTTCATTTACAAAGATGCCTTTACTCTATACCAGGAAAGGTACTTGAAATTTGGAAGTAGGCAGAAGAGAGAACAGGGCATTTATGTTGTAGTATTGGGATTGGCTTTCTAAGGCTGGGCAAAGTGTGTGTTATTTTGAGATGGAAACACATTCTCTCTACCCGGACAGATGACCCCTAAGGTTATGTTTTGTTTTTGGTTTTGTTTTTAAACTGGACATCAACCAGTTTTGTGTCTGACCTCACAATCTTACTCTAACATTCTCTATAACTACTTAGCCTTTCATCTGCTTTTAAATTGGTTATAACACCATTTTTGTTCACTCCCTAGCTAGGGGGTCAAGTAAAACTTTGACACCAGCTGGTTTTATGTGTGTACGAGGTATATAATGTCATCTTTTTTAAAATTACAGCTTTGTGCTGCTTTATCATGTGCAGGGGCAAATGCAGAACGATGTTACAGTCCTGCAGGAGAAACATTTTTATTAACTATGCTGCTAATCTTCGTCCTTCCCACTGTTCACCTTCCATTTTTAAATGAGAAGACTCTCCTGCAGTCCCTTACCATTCCATAGCTGCCACACAATACTATTTCTCCGACAATGTCGTTTAAAATGTTGCCTCAGACCAAACACCTGAGGTTGTACATAAGAAACATCAGGAGTGTGTCAAGTTGATGTTGGATAGGTGCAAAAGTTTCATGCCTGGGATTTTTTACTGACAACTTTACTGCAAAGTTTTGACCCCTGCTAGGCTCCACTAGCCTTTCACGTCAGCCAGCTTAATGAGCTCTCGGAGTAAGCGAATACTTCCAGCTACTACAATTCTTCCTAGACTTTCTCTACCATCACTATAGAAACAAACCTCTCACTTTCGTAGGAGAAATCATGTTATAATGAAGAAGACCGCATAGTACAATTAATGAGCTGGCCTGCAAACACGGTAGAAGTTGAAGGAGAAAGGGATGGAGTGGTGGTGGGGACAGGTAGAGCATGAATGAAGAGTCTGTGCAGACAGTCGAGTCTTGCTGTCTTGCTGTATGAGCCTGACTCTGGCTGAAGACTCCCAGCAGGGCAAGGGTGAGAAGTTGAGCAGAATATTTACCAATGGTTTTTTGGTTTCCCTCCAGAGGGAGGGATCAGCAAGGGGTCCTTTCAGTTTGGTGTCACAAACCCAAGAAGGATCTGATTCTGAGTGTCAAACATCATGAGTGGGACCCTCATGTGAAAATCAAAATTTCAACCCACTGAAGCTTGGGAAGTCATAGATACAGGGCGGTGAGCTGATAAAGACAGAGTGGCAGGAGAAAATAAACATGTTTAATGACATGGACGTAAGGGATGGGCAGACAGGAGACAGCTCAGCTGTATTTTCCTAGATGTCTCAGAATTCTGGTTTGATCTTTCCCACTTCCTTTTGTGACAAAGACTGACTAAGGAACAATAGGGGCCAAAGGGAAGAACTTGAGGCAAAGCCAGAAAGCATGCAAAGGAGAGGAGTTATAACCTATAAACATGTCCAGACACTGGGTCAACAACCATCAAACTGGGCTTTGCACAGAAGGAAAAGCAGCCCCAGCTGCAGACACCATGGCCTTCTTAGCTGTGTCCTCACATGAAGGAATAAGATTGTCCTTGTCAGATCACACTAGTCAAAAAATACTCTGTGTAGGGTATGTGGTGATGGCTCAGGGATTAGGAGTGTGTGCTGCTCTTACAGATGACAGGGGGTTATGTCAGGTGCTCACACCTACCTGTAACTTTAGCTCAGGGGATCTGATACCCTCTTCTGGACTTCCCCTGGCACCTACACTTATGGGCACATACTCTCTACATATACATATTTCTTCTATTATTTTATAATAAAATTATTCTTATAAAATAATCTATGTAACTGTATACAACAGCCCCTGGAATCACTAATAAGCCCACTAGAAAATGCCTGTTCGATAAGACTCCCAGGAACCCCATGCTCCCTCCTGAGTGTGCACTTTCATAGTAAGCAAGCTTTGCTTGTTATTCTTGGCTCTGTCTCATGTATGAATTCTTTCCCTGATGGTGACAATATCCTAAAGAGGACACACATATGTCTCCTTCTGATAGTCTGGTCCATCTATCTCTGAGACCTCTCCAGTCTCCCACTAGGAGCACTTTTATGGTTTGGTATTTCAGTCATTTGAGTGGTGGGTGTATCACTTAGCATGGAAATTAGATTGTGATCATTACAGGTCCTCTGGTGGTTGTCCTGGCAGCTCTCTTAGATTGAACTAGTTTGGATTAGCTCGCCAGAAGAGGAACTTTTGGTCTTCAGCTACCCTATCATCAATGATGTATACTATAAGTGTGGGTCAGAAATGTAGGCAGGCCATGTAGACAGTGCACTGGACCACTTCCTGATATTATATTGGAAGACTGTGTAAAAGCTGAGATTTAACAAGCAAACAAGAATACTGTGTAAATTGATAAACTCTTACTGTTGCCTTAGTGAATAATGGGCAAATGATGATAAACATTCCATAAACTATAGAGGAGAAAAATTATTTCCTTCTCAAACTTCTTACATTTTTAAACTAAGACTTCCTGTTTTAAAAAGACAGATTAATATGAGAAAAGCAAACAATTTAGTGACATGTATGTCCAATGTATGAAGTTAGGGAACATTTACATTAGACCCCTAAGATAGACTGTACACTTTACATACTCCCTATTATGGGAAACAAGGCAGGAGGGTATGAGAAATGGCCCGTATGGCAAAGGTAAGACCGATGTGAATAACATGTAAGTCACATCTTCCTACAGGTCAGCATCCTCTGTGATCTCATTTCCCCACAGTGCAGAGAGCAGACACCTCGACGAGTTGAGATTTCTTGTAATGGTTAAAGGTGAAATGTCTTTCTAAAAAATTAAATATGTATATTTCTATTTTAAAAATTAAGACATAATTGCAATATTTCCCCTTCTCTTTCCTCCCTCCCACCCCTTCTATCTACCCCACCTCTCTCTCTCTCTCTCTCTCTCTCTCTCTTTCTCCCTTTTAAATTACATATATGTGAAAATTCGAAGATACATAAATACAGCCTGGTTAGTCTGCTCAGTGTTCCTTGTATGTATCTAATCTCAGAAATGACCACTTGGGATTGGATAACAGGCTTCGTTTATCCCTGGGGATAACTCAGCACTCATTAGTTCTTGCTTAGGAGTGGGGCCCTGTTGCGGAAAAAATCTAGAGCCAGTCCCTGCGCCAGGTGACCTCACTCACTCAGTCTCTTGGCCCGCCAACTCACCAGCCCTCCACATGGCTCCCACCAGGCCATCTCTCAGACGGACCCCCCAAGTTCCTCTCGTTTTCATGCAACGCCCCATGCACCTCTGGTTAGCCATCTCAACACCTAATTACCCGGTAGAATCAAGACTCTTAATGCTTAATTAGCCAATCAGATTTATGTATCAATAAGAACACAATTTACAAGATGTCAATACAATAATTTCAGAGCCAAATTTTAATGATAAAGCGTTATCTAATCTTTTGATAACACCATGGTCAGCCTCTATTCTGGGCCTCTCTTTCCTCCTCAGACCCCTCTCTCTCTGTGTCTCAACTTCTCGCTCCGCCTCCCTTCTCCTGTCCAATCACAAGCCTCCCACTACCCTAACGTGATTAGACAGGGAAAATCCTGCAACAAGAGATGTCACCTTCCGCAATAGCACGTCTGACAGAACACGGTCCAAAAATGAAGTTGTGTGAAGAGAATTCTGAGTACTTGTGAGAAAACTTCAAGGAAACAAGAGTTTGGCGACTTCAGTTTCTTCAAAAACATTGAATCATTCTTGAAACATGTTTTCATGACCCTCCCAGGTGTAGCAGATAGGAATACATTTACTTCAGATCTCTCATCACTACTGATACTGTTGTTTGTATGCCTCTATGGAGAAACGGGTTTTTGCCACATGAAGCTTGTCTGTGTGACTGTGTGCTTTACTCATGTGACTCCTCTCATCCCCAGAGTGTAAGTTGTCAGATGCTCTGAATGACACTGGCTATTGTGTGAGACTTTAGTCCACCTCCTTCATTGGCTCCATTTTCCTCCCAGGTCCTACTGCCTCTAGAGTAAACACATGTCCACTGCTTTTGTCATTGTCTCCACAGCATGACAGTCTAAACAGGACATGAACACTTGAAAACGTCTTTTTTTTTTTTTTTTTTTTTTTTTTTTTGGTTTTTGGTTTTTGGAGACAGGGTTTCTCTGTATAGCCCTGGCTGTCCTGGAACTCACTTTGTAGACCAGGCTGGCCTCGAACTCAGAAATCTGCCTGCCTCTGCCTCCCAAGTGCTGGGATTAAAGGTGTGCGCCACCACGCCCAGCGAAAACGTCTTTTAAAAATGCCAACTTTTCAGTTTCTCCAGTGTCCACAGTTTCCCACTGCAGTCAGCTCAAAATAATCTTCAAGCCAAAGAGGCATGTTCTGGGGTGGTATATTCTAGTCTTGGATTTGAACCAACGTATCCTAAGCTCATGACAAGGAAATCAAATGGGCCAGTCAGTACATGGGAAACTTTATGTCCACTCTACCATTGCTGCTCACCACACTGACAGCGATGATGCTTATTAGTGATGGGGGACATAAGGAGAGTGTTCAAATCTTTCCGGTAGGAGATGAAACACACAGTGTCTTGGGAAACCAGTTTGGCATTATGAATGAAAACCCTTAATCCACTCAGTCCAAGATTTCTACTTATCGGAGTCTTTCCAAAGACATAATTTTTAAAGGTTAGGTATAGAGTCATAAAATAAAAACACCAGAAATAGCCTAAATGCTTATATAAGTTATCAGAAAAAAATACCAGAAAAGCCTACAGTTTTACATAAATATGGATGGCCTCTCCAGTCTCCTGCGAGTCCACTCACTTTACCTCAGCCATGCTGTCCTCTTGGTTGTCTCTTATTGAGTGAGGCTGAGGGCGTGTTAGGATAATCTCAAGTGCTGGACTTTCTTTGGAACATTCTCCCCTCAGACATCTTCAAGTTGTTAACTTTACCTTGTCTTTGTTACTTTTCTATTGCTGTGAAGACACAGGATTAAAGCAACTTATAAAAGAAAGCATTTAATTGGGGCTTGCTTACATTTTCCGTAGGGTGAGTCCATGACCATCAAGACAGGGAGCATGGCAGCAAGCAGGCAGCGCTGATCCTAGAGCTATAGCTGAGAGCTTACATCTTAACAGCAAGTTGGAGGCAGAGAGCAAGACTGGACCTGGCATAGGCTTTTGAAATTTCAAAGTTCACCCCTAGTGACACACCTTCTCCAACAAGGCCACACCCCCTGATCCTTTCCAAACAGTTCTACAAACTGGGGCCCAAACATTCAAACCTGTGAACCTGTGGGACCATTTTTATTCAAACTGCCACAATTTTATCCAGGTCTTTATTCAAATGTAATTTTTGCAGTGACCCCTTTATATAGCTGCATGTCTTGTCTATATTCCTTTTTTTTTTTTTTGCCTTCATTTTTCTTTCTGGTGCTTAGCACTATCTAATATTCTACGAAAGACCTCAATTTCAAGGCAATCTATCTATAAAGTTCATCATTGTCTAGTATCCTTGGAAAAGGTTTTAAAATTTAAAGTTCAATTAAATGCTACATTTCACTGAACTGCAAGTTATTGCATGTTTCTAAAAATAAGACAGAAAGAAGGACCTGTCGTTCAAATAAGATTAAAAAGGGTACACTCGGAGGCTGCCAAGACGGTTCATTGGGTAGAGGTGCTTGTTGCCAAGCCTGGTGACCTAAGTTCAATCCCCAGGACTCACTAAAGAGTTCCAATGTCTACTAGACTTTTAGGGGTCTGGATTATCAGTGAAATGTCAAGGGAGACAAATGAGGTCTGATGTTTTCTCAGCCTCAGAGGCAGCCCTGGAGTCCCTCTCATAAATTGAGTCAACAGCAAGTGGTTTACTAAAGAAGTAAGTCTGGTCTCTAGAAGGGATTCTTTTCCCATATCCCTCCAGGAATTTTGGGAATTACCGGGGAGAGCAGTGTGAAACAGAGAACTTCTATCCATTGGGCAGAACTGCCTGCAGCCATACTGGGTGACTAATATTTCTACTTCCTCACCAAGAGGAGAGCATCCCGCTCCCCCTGTTTGGGGTCACGGCTGCTACTGATTGACCTTTCTTTCCTTTGCTAGATGACTTTAGCTCAGGTTGCTCTTGTTTCCCTCCCTCTCTTGTATCTGTTGGGGGATGGGTTGCATGCATTATTCAGACATAGATTCCATATTCATGAAGCAAAACAGGCTTGAGATGGAAACGGGATGGATGGAATAATGTCATCACACTTGGGTCCTCCTCTTTCAGAGCTTGTAAACATAGTTGTGGCACATTAAGTGGATTGGTCTGGCACTTTAAGTAGAAGGTGTGCTGAAGAGCTAAGGGATGGAGCACAGCAGACCTATATCATCTCTCTGCAAAGCCTTATTTATTTTATTATTATGTATATAAGTGCTGTATTAGTCAGGGTTCTCAAGAGTAACAGAATTTATAGAATGAACCTCTATCTATCTATCTATCTATCTATCTATCTCCCCTGGGTACACCCCCACTCTCTACCCCCAACAGAGGATGTATTAGAAATGACTTTTCGACTGTAGGCCAGCTAATCAAGCAATGGTTGACTATGAGTGGAAAATCCAAGACTCCAGTAGTTACTCAGGCTGGGTGTCACAGCTTGTCTTCAGTGTATCCTGGAATCCCAAAGACGTAGACTCTAATGCCAGTGAAAGAATGGACTTGGTAGGGAGGCAAAAGCAAATAGACAAAGAGAAAAAGCACCCTCCTTCCATGTCCTTACATATGCTTCCAGCAGAAGGGTGGCCCAGATTAGGGGTGGGTCTTCCCACCTCAAAAGATCTGGATTAAAGGTGTGTCTTCTACTTTAAAGGTCTAGATTACAAATTCTCTTTCCACTTCAAATTAAGCAAACGTTCCTCACAGGTGTGCCCCATTTTGGGGTTTCAGATGTTATGTTGACTACCAAGAGCAGCCACCTTGGGTGTTTTGCCTGCAGGTGTGTCCATGCATCATGCATTTGCAGTGTTGGTGGAGGCCAGAAGAGCGGATTGGATCCCTGGACTGGAGCTGCAGATGATTGTGTGTGTGTGTGTGTGAGGTGCTGGGAACCCAACCTGGGTACCCTGGAGAAGTAGCTGACACTCTTAACTGCTGATTACAGCTCCTAAAATTTCTTGTTTTGGGAAAACATTCTTCACCTACTCTGACTGACCCTAGGTATTAATAGAAAACATTTGTTCCACATCTTGGGTACCTACTGAAATAGGGAGATTAAATTCTTCATTCACTAGCCACTGGGTTGGTTCAGAAGGCCCATAGCTTAGGATGAGCTAGTCCAAAATCTGACAGGGAAGCAATGGGAGATGGATGTTGGCATTCATCTGTTTTCCTCTCTTGACCTGGGCTCCCAGCCTGTGGGATGGTGCCGCCCACATAGGTCTTTGGTTCTTGGTCTCCCCTCTCTATAAATGCCTTCACAGACACACTAAGAGGTGTGAGCTCTTAGGGGCTCCTAACTCCATCAAGTTGATGATGAAGGATGAGAACCACAGTGATTACAAAAGAAGGAACAGGGTCAGCATTCAGATTTAAGCAAAATTAACGTTGAAAAGATGTAGACAAAGTAAAAGGAAACTCAGACAGGTGCTAGCCCAGCTGCGAGAGCCGTTTCTAAGGGGCTGTAGGTCTGCGAGGGGCTGTGAAGAAAGCAACTTTGTCTCGGTGCTGCCTGCGGTGCTACACAATCAACCCTACCTTGCTTAGAGCTCAGTCAGGTTCCTGGTACTTACACAGAAGGGTCCTGAGGCAGAGCCTAGCTGTGTGTTTAGCTGTCTACACAGAAGCCGCTCTCCTTTTACTAGTCTATGATGGATTCTGCCTGGTTCTGTCTTCTCTGGTGTCTGAAGATGATGTATCTCCCCAACTTCACTTTTATGGACTTCTTTAAGCTTAACATTGTTTACAACTTTTGTGTTTCATCGATTTTTTGAGAGGTGCTCTTCTTTTCTGTTGTTTCTGCTAGGTGCTTGTCTTAATTTCCAAGCCCCTGTACATCTCTAAAATGGTTAGCTCCCAGTGGTGTGATTCTGACTCTCCTACAGTCTTAATCTACCTACACCCCCCTTGGGTGACTAGCTTCTTCTTCAAGCTTCCTTCTGTTGCTATCTGTACACCAATTTCCTCAAGACTTTTATTGTTTAGACTGGACTCTCCTGATCTGTAGTCCACTGTATCCTTCAGGAATTCTTTAAACGCCTCCAAACCAACATCTCTCATCTTTCTTCCACTGTTTGTCCACTCAAGTATGCTCTTCTCCTACCATTCCAAAATGACTGTATGTGAACATTTGTTTTTGTAAGAAATCTAAGTACCATTCCACACTGTTTCTTTACCTTCTTGTCAGATTCTGCCAGTAACATTGTACAGATTTTTCCTCAATTCTGTAACTACATATTTATTCCTACTGCATTGCCTCAGTTTGGTTCGGGGCTGTGTGAGCTCAGCTTCCAGATCTCCCTGTGGATGACGGTCCCAGGGCCTGATTTAGGCTCAGAATGTCTTGCTTAGGTTTCTGTTGCAGTTTCTCATGGTTTCCTCACATCCAACCCTTTTCCTCTCCAATCCTTTCTGCAAACAGGACAAACCATTTCTCCTAAGCATAGATGGGAGCGTATAGCTCCCATTGTCTGCCATGCCCTTCCATCTTAACCTTTTACCTAGATGATGATTCTTTGGTTTTTCTGTACTGGATATTTCTGTACAAATTGCCACATCTTCTCCTACCCCATACATTCTCTTTGAAGCTGTGAAATCTGAAGCCTGGGATTAAAGCCCATAGCCTACTCCCACCCCCAGCATGAATTACTAGCCTTTCGATTTGTTTTGTTTTTGATAGCGTCTCATGTAGCTAAGGCTAGTCTTCAATTCTTGATCCCCCTGCATCTGCCTCCTGAGTTGTGGAATTATTAGTTTGTGCCTATACCATGCCTGATAGGTATGAATATCTTGTTTTGGGTTTTTGTTTGTTTTTATAAAATTTGATTTTTATTTTTGAATTCTAATTTTATCTTACGTGTATGAGCATTTTACCCGCACGAGTTTGTGCATATATATGCCTAGTGCCTGCAAAGGCTGGAAGAAGCTGCTGGATTCCTAGAACTGCAGTTATAGGCACGTGTGAGCTACCATCTGAGTACTGGGACTTGACCCATCTTTTCTGGAAGAAGAGCCACTGCTCTTAACCACCGAGCCACCTCTTCAGCCCGGATGTAACTGTCTTGAAGGAAGAGACCTGACATTATTTTGTAGGGTATTACCATTGTCTTACTTAGGATTTATATTGTTATGATAAACACCATGATTGCTTAATTTATGGCAACTTGCTACCAGCTATGGTCATATGAGGTGAGGGAACCTCAATTGCAAAATTACTTCCTAAGGATGGGGCTGCAGGCAAGCCTGTAAGGCGTTTTCTTAGTTAGTGATTGATGGAGGAGGGCTGCTTATGGGTGATGCTACCCCTGGGCTGGTAGTCCTGACTTCTATAAGAAAGCAGGCTGAGCAAGCCACAGGAAGCAAAACAAGGAAGCAGCACTTGTCATGGTCTGACTCATCCTCTGCGTCCAGGGTCCTGCCCTCCTTGAGATCCTGCCTTGACGTCCCTCAATAGACTGCGATCAGAAGACATAAGCCAGATCAAGCTTTTCCTCCTCAGGTTACATTTGGATCATGGTGTTCATGACAGCAATGGTAACCCTGAGACAAACGCCATGACTGAAAGCAACTTGGGGAGGAAAAAGTTTGTCTCACTTTGCAGATGGCGGGTCACCCTTAAGGGAAGTGGGGACAGGGACTCAAGGCAGGAGGCTGGAGGCAGAAGCTGAAGTAGAGGTTATAGAGGAATGCTGCTAACTGGTTTGCTCTTCCTCCTCCTCCCCATCCTCCTCCTCTTCCTTCTCCTTCTCCCTATCTTCATTTTCTTCATTTACATTTCAAATGCTATCCCCTCTCCTAGTTTCCTCTCCGAAAGTCCCCTATACCCTCCACCCTCCTGCTTCTCAACCCACCCACTCCCGCTTCCTGACCCTGGTATTCCCCTGTACTGGGGCATACAATCTTTGCAAGACCAAGGGCCTCTCCTCCCATTGACAGCCGACTAGGCCATCCTCTGCTACATATGCAGATAGAGATACAGATAGAGATATAGAGCTCTGGGAGTACAGGTTAATTCATGTTGTTGTTCCTCCTATAGGGTTGCAGACCCCTTCAGCTCCTTGGGTACTTTCTTTAGCTCCTTCATTGGGGGCCCTGTGTTCCATCAAATAGATGACTGTGAGCATCCACTTCTGTATTTGCCAGGCACTTGGCATAGCCTCACAAGAGACAGCTATATCAGGGTCCTGTCAGCAAAATCTTGTTGGCATATGCAATAGTGTCTGGGTTTGGTGGTTGTTTATGGGATGGATCCCTGGGTGGGGCAGTCTCTGGCTGGTCCTTCCTTCTGTCTCAGCTCCAAACTTTGTCTCTGTAACTATTTCCATGGGTATTTTGTTCTCCATTCTAAGAAGGGACAAAGTATCCACACTTTGGTGTTCCTTCTTCTTGAGTTTCGTGTGTTTTGCAAACTGTATCTTGGGTATCCTAAGTTTCTGGGCTAATATCCACTTATCAGTGAGTGCATATCATGTGTGTTCTTTTGTGATTAGGTTATCTCACTCAGGATGATATCCTCCAGATCCATCCATTTGCCTAAGAATTTCATTGTTTTTAATAGCTGAGTAGTACTCCATTGTGTAAATATACCACATTTTCTGTATCCACTCCTCTGTTGAGGGACATCTGGGTTCTTTCCAGCTTCTGGCTATTGTAAATAAGGCTGCTATTAACATAGTGGAGCATGTGTTCTTATTACAAGTTGGAACATCTTCTGGGTATATGCCCAGGAGTGGTATTTCTGGATCTTCCGTTAGAACTATGTCCAATTTTCTGAGGAACCGCCAAACTGATTTCCAGAGTGGTTGTACAAGCTTGCAATACCACCAGCAATGGAGGAATGTTCCTCTTTCTCCACATCCTCACCAGCATCTGCTGTCTCCTGAATTTTTGATCTTAGCAATTCTGACTGGTATGAGGTAGAATCTCAGGGTTGTTTTGATTTGCATTTCCCTGACGCTTAAGGATGTTGAACATTTTTCCAGGTGCTTCTCAGCCATTTGGTATTCCTCAGTTGAGAATTCTCTGTTTAGTTCTGTACCCCATTTTTAATAGGGTTATTTGGTTTTCTGGAGTTCAACTTCTTGAGTTCTTTATATATATTGGATATTAGTCCCCTATCAGATTTAGGATTGGTAAAGATCTTTTCCCAATCTGTTGGTGGCTTTTTTGTCTTATTGACAGTGTCCTTTGCTTTACAGAAGCTTTGCAATTTTATGAGGTCCCATTTGTCGATTCTTGATCTTTCAGCACAAGCCATTGCTGTTCTGTTCAGGAATCTTTCCCTTGTGCCTATATCTTCAAGGCTTTTCCCCACTTTCTCCTCTATAAGTTTCAGTGTCTCTGGTTTTATGTGGAGTTCCTTGATCCATTTAGACTTGAGCTTTGTACAAGGAGATAAGAATGGATCTATTCGCATTCTTCTACATAATAACCGCCAGTTGTGCCAGCACCATTTGTTGAAAACGTTGTCTTTTTTCCACCGGATGGTTTTAGCCTCTTTGTCAAAGATCAAGTGACCATAGGTGTGTGGGTTCATTTCTGGGTCTTCCATTCTATTCTATTGATGTACCTGTCTGTTGCTGTACCAGTACCATGCAGTTTTTATCACAATTGCTCCCTACAGGTTAATCTTATAGAGATATTTTCTCAGTTGAGAGTCCTTTAACCCAAATGAGTCTAGCTTGTGTTGGGCTGACTTAAATCTAGCCAGCACAATCACTTCATACATATTAAATGCTCCTTAATTCTCAGAAAATCACATTGTGTTGTCCTCTAAGCATGGCAAGACCATTGCTGTCTTGAAAGTGGAATAGATGTGATTGTACTCGGGAGACCCTCTCAAGATCAGGGCTACCAATCACCCCTCATGTGGGGGGGGGGAGAAAGGAGAGCTTACAGGCTTGTGAGGCCAAGGACAGGGGATGCTCAAGTACCTCATGAGGTGGCTCATGAGGCCTCTCCTCAAGGGTATGTAAGCAGTGAGTGAACACTCATGGTGTCGTGGGGAGGTTTCCTTCTGTGGTGTAACAGACTACACTCAGTTTCCCGTACTTCTAGTCCATGGTCCTGTGAGTAAGTACACACTCATTGCTTCACCAAGCTGGGCAAGTAGAATAATCTCTTTCCTCTGTCATTAGTGTCTTGTCTTGGAGCAGTAGTTGTTTATTCATGTTTCCTCAGAACAAGTTAGTGCAATGAACAATAAAAAGAGAGACATTTAGCTTCTGCAACTGTCAACTGCCTGTCAACCACTCCAGCTATATCTGTCCAGAGGAAGGAGGGGAGGGGAAAATGTTATTTGTGGATTGTCATTCATTCACTCAGAATTGCCTGGGCATCTTTCATGGTCGGTTGATAAGCAAGGGACCTTCACAGCAGGCTACTCAGTCAAGATAGTGTCATTCGTAGGAAGGCATTATTTTCATTAAAAAGCCCCATTTGTATTGTAACTGTGTTCATTTTTCAATGCTGTGACAAGTACTGAGAGAAGAACTGAACAGAAGAAAAGAGTTCTAGCCCAGAGCATCAGAGCTTCTGTCCCATAGCTGGCTGGCTCTAATGCTGTGGGGCTGTGCTGTGGCAGGGTACCATGGTGGGAAGAGCACGTGGGAAAAGCCCAAGTCCTTTCTTCACAGCAATGAGGAAGAAGAGGGCAAGGGAGGGGCCAACAGAGGGCAAAGGAGGGACCAGGAAGAGAGGGCATGGGAGGGGCTGGAGAGGGCAAGAGAGGGACCAGAGAACGTAAATCTTTCTTGGACTTCAATCCTCTTCCACCCATTAGACTCCATCTAACTTTCCCACCACTTTTCAATAGCACCATCAAATTATGAATTCATCTATGGATTAACCCATTGATGACATAAAAAATCCCTGTGATCCACACACAAAACTCCATCTCTGGATACCGATGCATCGAGTCCCAACCCTTCAGCACAGGAGCCTTTTTGGGGTGCATTTTCACATCTAAGACATAATGGTATTAAGATATTAAAGCTAGGAAACCTGCGTTTTGAGTCCTGCAGCTTGGTATTTTGCTGATCGTAGTGGGCTTAAAATTCAAGTGATAGAATTGTAACAGCCATACCACTTTCTATTTTTCGTATTTCTCTGATTTTTTTTCTAACTCTTTTCCTGTAGATTCCCCCCCCCCCAATAGAATGTCCTTTTTCAAGATGATAATTGAACATTTGGTCTCCACTTTCTGAGACATTCTTGAAATAATTGTCCATAAGAACATAAAACATACATACCTCAGTAATAGAGCAAGAGATCTTTAGTTGGCTAGAGATTGCACTCATTGTTACATCCCCCTCCTTTCTTCTCCAATCCCACTCTTGTGACTGTATGTGGTACCAAAGTAGCACATGTCCCTAGTGTCACAGCCTTAGCACTAGGGCGGTCCTGGAGGGGCAGGAGCTTTTTGTCACGTCTGAACAGCACTTCCGTTCACGGCTTCCCCTGGTGGTCCACAGAGCAGCTCTCCAGCGGGCTCCAGCAGCGTGGGCCTCTGAATGGTTTCCCTGGCTCTTCCTTGGTATGAGTTGCCAGACGTTTCTGAGATGACTCCCCCTGACACCTAAGAAGGCTGCTTTCCGGTAATTCTTCCTAGCATGGCAGGCGGTGATAGACTACTCTCTAATGAGCTGTGAGAAGCTGGAAATTGCGGTAGTTTGGCTCTAGAATGTTATCCCAAAGCCTACTTACTAAAGCGCTGTCTGAGCATGACACTGTAAGGGAGAAAACAGAAAATCTAAAAGATGGGGAATAAGAGACAGGAGATTGGGGATGGGGATGGGAGATGGATAGGAGATGGATAGGTGGGAATTCTTCAGGTCAATGAGGGAATGTATTTGAAGAGGATTGCAAGACTCTGGTCTCCTCCTCTCCTGCCACACCACCCTCACTCCTCTCCTTTTTTGTTTTAAAATCTGGCCACAAGGTAAAGGTTTTTGCTCTGCTCATACCCCTCCATGGTGCTGAATCACAGGACAAAGAAACTGGGACAAGTAAATAAGGACTAAACTTTCTCTGAAACTTTGGACCAAACAAGTCTGTCTGTCTCCCTCCCTCCTTCCCTCTCTCCCTCCCTCCCTCCCTCCTTCCCTCTCTCCCTCCCTCCTTCCCTCTCTCCCTCCCTCCTTCCCTCTCTCCCTCCCTCTCTCCCTCCCTCCCTCTCTCCCTCCCTCCCTCTCTCCCTCTTGCTCCTTAGTGCTGAGATTAAAGGCATGCACCACTATGGCAGGCTAGAATTTCTTATAGTGAAATTTGGTTGTATGATTTCCCATCTTACTTTTTTGTTGCTATGATAAAATACTCCCCCCACCCCCCACCCCCCAAAAAAGCAACTTCAGAAAGAATGAGTTTGTTCTGGTTTATAGCTCAAAGGTATTGTCCATCACAGTAGGGGGTTATGGTGGCAGAAGCTTGAGGAAACTGGTAATGGTGCATCTTCCGTCAAAGAGCAGATAGAGACGTGATGAACGCTAGCTCTCGCTCACTTGTCTCCTATGGAATGCTTGATCTTGGCAAGCTGACATTATGAACCAGCCCTTCCCCAGCTTATATGTTCTTTGTCCCCCACCCGTGTGTGTGTGTGTGTGCGTGTGTGTGTGTGTGTTTTGTTGGGGATCAAACCCAGGGCTTTATACATCCTAGGCCAACACTTTACTACTGATTCACTCCAAGAAGCCTTTTCTCTTCCTAAAGAGATCTCAGGTATTTGCTGCAATGGGAAGCTGACCGACATGGCGACGTTTCCTTTAACAGCACCCCTGTCTACTCTGAGAACAGAAGATGATTTTATTCAGGGTTTGCTCCTTACTCGGAGGTCTGTTCGATTCCTGGAATGGTGTATGATCTGTTTATGTTCTGTCTCCATGTCTCCTCCTCCTGCTCCTGCTCCTCCTCCTCTTCCTCTCTTCCTCCTTCTCCAGTTTTTTTTTGCAAGACAGGGCTTCTTTGTATAGCTCTGGCTGTCCTGAAACTTGCTTTGTAGACCCAGCTGGCCTTGAATTTGCAGAGATCTGCCTGCCTCTGCCTCTTGAGTGCTGGGATTAAAGGCATACACCACCACTCCCTGACTCTGTTTACCTTCTCTTCCTGTGTTTGTAATAGTTCGGCAAAGCCATACAAGAGAGGGCCCCTCCCCCAAGGCAGTGAGAACTACATTGTGAGAGAAGGACTTGGATCTTTTCCAATTTAATCTCCATAGCTTCTTTCTTCGTATGTCAAACACATCAGGTTTGTACCCGTTTTCTGTAGGCCTGTGATCAACGACAAAGTGATTGTTCTTTGAAAAAGAAAATGCCTTCAGAGAATTATTAGACAGAGGCCTTGAATTCATTTTAAGTTTTATTTTTGTTTATATTTATAGGTATGTATCTGTGTAAGTGTATTCCATGTGTGTGTGGGTGATCATGGAGGCTAAAAGAGGCATTGGATTCCCTCATTGGAGGTAGTTACATTGGAGGTAGTTACAAGTGACTGTGATTTTCTGAATGTGGGTTCTAGGATTCAAACTTGGGTCCTCTGCAGGAACAGCAAATATTCTTAACCACTGAGCCATTTCTTCAGTCCAAAAGTTAATTTTTAAAGACTCAAAATACTATGCTGACCTACTACGTTGGCTTGCTACATAGTAAGAGCCTATCACGGTCAGGGGATCAGTGGACTCTGCTTCAAGTATGACACACAGTGATCATAAACATATAAGAGAGAAAATGTGGAGTGTTCTTCTATCCCTATCAGTTTTAAGTGATCTTCGCCAGATATAGCAATGTGGTTGGCAGGTCAGAGACTGGATTTTAAGTCTAATTGCCTGTTACTAATAGTCTGTATGGGAAAGAAGGCAAATTTTCTTTCTATCCTCTTGTATTCCCTCTTCCCTTCCCTTCCCTTCCCTTCCCTTCCCTTCCCTTCCCTTCCCTTCCCTTCCCTTCCCTTCCCTTCCCTTCCCTATCCTATCCCATTCCACTGGGATGGGGCTTCTCTATGTAGCCCAGGTTGTCATTAAATGCCTCGTCTTCAGCTTCAGCTTCTGAAGCACCGGGAGACCATGTGGCCATTTGGCCACCTCTTAGGTTAAATCTCTAGGAATAAAATTCAAGCCTCCCTTCAGGCTTTAGAATCTATGGGCCCTAACCTGTGATGCTGGGGAGTCAGATCATTCTTGAAGGTTTGAGCCTTTCCTTTTTGTGGACCACAAAGCCAGGCTGTGTCACTGCTCCCAAAGGATCATGCCACTCATCAGAGAGGAACTGTCCTTAACGTCTCCAGGGACAACTTGTGACCCTCACCTTGTCTCTGTTCTGGAAGTGGGTGGAGGTTTTTCATAACAGGTTTAGACTGCAGCAATCTTGCAGAAGGTGTCTGGAAGTCCAGCCGTCACATAATTCACCCGACTGTTTGTGTGCAGTGTGCGCAAATTCTAAGGACAGATTTTACGGCACTCCATCACTAAAGTGCAGCATTTGCATGAGTATTGTGTTTGAAGATAAATACCACTTTACAATCCCCCATGAACATTTAAGAAGAAAGAGGATTTTTAAAGCAAAAGTAATATTTTTTTCTTAAAGAAATTTAGTAAGAGAAGAAAAATGAAGTAAAAAAAAAAAGGCAAACACTGGTAGAAATACAAATACTGGTAAAAATACCCATAGAAAACACTTGTAATGTTTTGGCAAATTTCATTTCAATATTGTGATTTCTGCTTTTATCTTGAGTTTGAGGGGAGCTGAATAACAGGTTTATTTTAGCTCACTCTTTCTCCCCTAAGTTGCTTTTGCCAGGGCATTTTATTAAAAAAAATAAAAAAGAATTAGGGTATAATCATTTAGCAATTTGGAACTTATTTGCATGAATATATATATATATATACATATATATATATATGCAGCTATACTTTTTTTTAGATTTATTTTTATTTTATGTGCATTGGTGTGTATCTGTGTAAGAGTGTCATATCCCCTGGAACTGGAGTTACAGACAGATCTTAGCTGTCATGGGGAGCGGGGAATTGAACTTGATGGGTCTTCTGGAAGAACAGCCAGTGCTCTTAAACACCAAGCAGTCTCTCCAACCTCTATTTTAATCTTTTTAATGTCCCTTCTCTTTTGAGTTTATTGCTATTTTTTAGTAGCTTTTTGCAGCAAAAACTTACTTTTATAACACTTAGCCTCTCCTAAATAATTTCTAACTACTGTATCTATTTTTCAATTTCTTTTGTTATAAATAGCACCATTTTAAAATGGGACACGGAGGCTGGAGAGACTGCTCATTGGCTGCTCTTCCAAAGGCCAGGGGTCACTCCAGAACCCACATGGGGGCTCACAACCATCTGTAACTGTAGTCTCAGGGGATCTGATGTCCTCTTCTGATTTCCATGGGCACCAGGCATGCATGTGATACACGTGCTAACATGCAGGTAAAAATGTGACGTGTTTTTGTTGTTCATTTATAAATATTTGTGAATTACATTTTAGTTTCCTCTTTAACTGGTGAATAGTAAAGGCATTATAACAAAATTATGTTATTTAATTACCAGCTGTTTTGCTGTTCAGTATGCATGATGGAGGTGCTGAAGGGTAGCTCTCTCTCTACAACTGATGGCTTCTGGTTAGGTGGGGAGGGGGAGCATTCAGCTCTATTTAAGGGCAGGCCTCTGAGAGTTCAACCATGCTCCAGTGAGCGAATAGATATCACAATTGGACTTGTTTTCTTTTCTTTTTTTTTTTTAATTTTCTTTTATTAGATATTTTCTTCATTTACATTTCAAATGCTATCCCAAAGTCCCCTATACCCTCCCCCCACCCTTGGACTTGTTTTCTATTTTTTTTTATTCTAATTTTTATTTTTACTTTTTTTGTTTTGTTTTTGTTTTTGTTTTTAAAATAACAGTCAAGGCAGGGGGCAGATCCAGAAGGACTGGGAAGGGAGTGTGATTGGGTGCATGATGTGAAATTCCAAGAGAATCAGTTAAAATGTTATGTTGAAAAATGCACAATATAGAAAAATATAATTAATTATAAAATTAAGTCTATTTTGGAAACATAGTTTAAATATGAAAAAAATTGGTTGCATTTCATTTCAAAAAAAGCCGGGCATGGTGGTGCACGCCTTTAATCCCAGCACTCGGGAGGCAGAGGCAGGCGGATTTCTGAGTTCGAGGCCAGCCTGGTCTACAAAGTGAGCTCCAGGACAGCCAGAGCTATAAAGAAAAACCCTGTCTGGAAAAACCAAAAAAAAAAAAAAAAAAAAAATCAAGGGTATGTCAAACATACAAATTGGAGTAATTCATATGATGTGAATTATATAAAATATAAGGTTTTGAAGCCTGTTAAACGTTATCAAATAATTATTTAAAATTTAAAAAGTAGTAAAACCTGGTCACTATATTGTTTTGTTTGTTTCTGGAAAAGTAAATTTAATTTAAAAAGTGTACACACAGAACAGCTTTATATTCACTTTAAGCCTCCCACTGGGTCTCCGACAGGCAAATCTGCTTGCTTTTGAGCTTAGACTACCCAAAGACGCACATGCAGTAGCCTGAGAGCTCATCTGTCCTGCATAGGTGAACACCATGTCCAGCAGACCTCTGAAGGATGATGGGAGGGAAGAGGCGTCACCAACCCCGCCCTCAGGATTGGCTTTGCTGCTGCTTGGTGTCTGGCTTAGGATGGTCACATGGTCAGCAGCCGGAAGCAACAAAAACATGGACCATCGAGTGAGCCTTTTACAGAGAGAAGGTCTGATGGGGAGAGTCCAAGTGGATCTTGGGCCTCAGTAGAAAGGGCACACAAGGCTGACCTTAATCATGTGCTGATGTGCTTGGCCAGGTGATGATCTCGAAACAAGCCAAGGTCCTCCACTCACTAGTCCCATTATGGCCATCAGTCACTCCATGTCCCCAGCTTTCCCGAGGCATCAGTATAAGGGCTAATGTTTATAGTGTGTGAATTCTCACCTCTGCTCATTAAGGCAGACACTGACACATTGGCTTCCCTAGCATCCTTCCCGGGCTCTCTGATCTGCTTTTCTGGAGCCAGTCTGGGTAGTGAACTGCACAGATGAGATTGTCCTGGGTATTCCTGGAAGCCAGGAAGACCACCAAGTCCCTTCTGCACAGCTCTGGGGTCATATGGAGAAGCAGGCCAACCTCCAGCCCCTTCCTACAGCCACTCTGGCCTTTGGTGTCTAGGAAGTAGTGGTTCTGGATGACCTGACAGCCCTGCATACCATGGTCTGGGTCCAGATGCTGAACATGATGGGAGGGGCCTTGCCTGCCAGGATGAGGGGGGAAATAAGGTCCCCAAAGCTGCCTTGTTCTCTGCTTGCCTCTGGGACGCTTGAGGAAGGAGCCTAGGAAATGAAATGTCCCAGGGAGAGGAAGTAGGAGTGTGTTCCATGTGCTAGTTTCTCTTGGCACATATTTTATTTAATAGATGATGGTGGTCATGGTGGTGATGATGATAATGATGGTGGTGATGATGATGGTGGTGGTGATAACGGTGGAGGTGGTGGTGGTGAAGAAGAGAAGAAGAAGAAGACGAAGAAGAAGAAGAAGAAGAAGAAGAAGAAGGAGGAGGAGGAGGAGGAGGAGGAGGAGGAGGAGGAGGAGGAGGAGGAGGAGTGACATAGGGGAAGTACTTTGGCAGGCTTGAGGATGTCAGAGGACAACTGTATCCTTCTACCTATCTATGTGACTCCTGGGGCTTGAACTCAGGTCATCAGGCTTGCATTATTGGACAGCAAGAGTCTTTATCTGCTGAACTATCTCCCCATCTTCTTATCACTTCCTGAGCCTCGTGTCCACATTTCCTCATAGGTGTGATCAACACAAGGATAGAACATTTGGAGGGAATCTGGCCACTAGGGGTGGGGGTTCCCTATCATCTGTGATGTGTCCTATCTTCTGAGAGTAGTGAGGCAGTGGCAACTGTAAGGGACAGGCTCATGTGATGCTATCTCAAGTGAGGCCACCCTCAGTCCCTGGTGAAGTTGCGCCCCACCTGTGCTCTCCTTGATCCCGTGGACAGCCTAGTTTGCTTGGGTGAGGTTCAGAACCCATGTTACTGTAAGTGGATCTCTCTCCTGGGAGACTGGCTTTCCAGGGTGGTGGAACACTTTTTAGGCTTCACACAGATGTTTGTATGCCCCCAGGTCATGTGCTCTGGAAATCCAGCTGCTAACTAGCCATCATGTGGCTGGCTGTGGAGACCTGGAGCTTCAGCAGAGGACACAGCATCAGGACCCTCTGAGGTAGTTTCTCCAAAGAACTGACCTCTCCCAGGAGGACCTAGCACCACCTTATCCTTGTTTTTCCTTCACCTTCTTACTCTCAGCCCCATCTTTTCTCTTAGGAGCTCATTTTCTGGAAGCTCCTGGGGTTCATTAAGCTCATCACCCACTTATTACACCTGTGTATTTTCACAGAAGGTTCTATCCGATGCTCATTGTCATTGCTGGTATCTGTGTTCCTCGTGGGTCAGGGGAGGCTCATGGAGCAGATGCTAGGGTACAGTGGAAACAAACACTGATCATGTGATAATAAAATCCATCTTCTCTCTCTCTCTCTCTCTCTCTCTCTCTCACACACACACACACACACACACACATGCTGGTTGCTGTTTGTTTTTTGTTAACTTGACTCAAACCAGAGTCCTCCAGGAGAGCACCTCAGCTGGGGAATTGCTTGGGTTGAAGTGGTCTGTGGACATGACTGTAGGGGGGCAGTTTTCTGATTTAATAATTCATGTGGGAGAGCTCAGCTCAACGTGGTTGGTGTTCTCCTTGGGCTTGTGGTCCTGGAAAGCAAGCTGAACAAGCCATGGAGAGCAAGCCAGTAAGCAGTGCTCCTTCATATACTGCTTGAGTTCCTGCCCCGACTTCCTCCATGATGGACTGTGATATAGACACGGAAGCCAAATAAACCTGATCCTACCCACGCTGCTGTCACTCATGGTGTTTATCACAGCATCAGAAAACAAACTAGAGTCCTGGGTTGATTGCTTTTATCAACCCATGAGCTTCCAGCCATGTAGTCTAGGAATGAGCAAGAGAGAACCCAGTCTCTGCTTGCAGGCAATGTACCTTGGCATGAGTTCTTCTCAATGAACAGCTCTTTCTAGCTCCAATCTCCTGGTTTAGAGGTTTTGTTTGCTTTGGTTTTTTGTTTGTTTGGGCTTTTGTTTGTTTGTTTGTTTGTTCTTCAGACTGAAGATAATCAAAACTACAAACTGCTTTCATTAGCCTGAAGGATAGAGTGGCTTTAAGATATCAAGCCCCACAAAGAGCCACCTTAACACAGATGAGAGATTTTTCAAAACCTCACAGCAGGGGGCACTATAGACCACCAGTGTTCCTGGAAGCCAGAGCTACTGTGGAACAAGACTTGGAAACTCAGTAGCAGAAGAGGACATTGAGGCCCAGAGAAATGAAGTGTCTGAGGGCAGCCAGTTCATGCAGGGATCCGCTGTGGGTCTCCTCGGCTCAGTTCTGTTTGGGCCAAGAGCCAGCAAGTAGCCTTTGTCTTGCTGGATTATCTTTCTCTTTTCTTTTCTTTTCCACGTTTTTTATTAGATATTTTCTTCATTTACATTTCAATGCTATCCCCAAAGTCCCCTATACCCTCCCCCCCATCCTGCTCCCCTACCCACTCACTCCCACTTCTTGGCCCTGGCATTCCCCTGTACTAGGGCACATAAAGTTTGCTAGATCAAGGGGCCTCTCTTCCCAATGATGGCTGACTAGACCATCTTCTGCTACATATGCAGCTAGAGACACGAGCTCTGGGGGTACTGATTAGTTCATATTGTTGTTCCACCTGTAGGGTTGCAGACTCCTTCAGCTGTTGGGTACTTTCTCTAGCTCCTCCATTGGGGGCCCTGTGTTCCATTCTATAGATGACTGTGAGCATCCACTTCTGTATTTGCCAGACACTGGCAAAGCCAGCAATGGCCTGTGCTGTAAGATCAAGAATCGACAAATGGGACCTCATAAAATTGCAAAGCTTCTGTAAGGCAAAAGATACTGTCAATAAGACAAAAAGGCCACTGTACTGGCTATTTTTGTGTCAACTTGACACAGCTGGAGTTATCACAGAGAAAGGAGCTTCAGTTGAGGAAATGCCTCCATGAGATCCAACTGTAAGGCATTTTCTCAATTAGTGATCAAGGGGGAAAGGCCCCTTGTGGGTGGGACCATCCCTGGGCTGGTAGTCTTGGGTTCTATAAGAGAGTAGGCTGAGCAAGCCAGGGGAGATATGCCAGTAAAGAACATCCCTCCATGGCCTCTGCATCAGCTCCTGCTCCCTGACTTGTTTGAGTTCCAGTCCTGACTTCCTTTGGTGATGAACAGCAGCATGGAAGTGTAAGCCAAATAAACCCTTTCCTCCCCAACTTGCTTCTTGGTCATGATGTTTGTGCAGGAATAGAAACCCTGACTAAGACAGCCACTAACAGATTGGGAAAGAATTTTTACCAATCCTAAATCTGATAGGGGACTAATATTCAATATATACAAAGAGCTCAAGAAGCTGAACTCCAGAAATTCAAATAACCCCATTAAAAATGGAGTACAGAGCTAAACAAAGAATTCTCAACTGAGGAATACCAAAGGGCTGAGAAGCACTTGAAAAAATGTTCAACATCCTTAAGCATCAGGGAAATGCAAATCAAAACAACCCTGAAATTCTACCTCACACCAGTCAGAATGGCTAGGATCAAAAATTCAGGTGACAGCAGATGCTGGCAAGGAAGTGGAGAAAGAGGAACACTCCTCCATTGTTGGTGGGATTGCAAGATGGATTATCTTTAAACGAAGGCTTCCTGCTGCTTCTGTTTGGACTGTGCTCCTCTGCGACTCCCAGGGGGTTTGGGGAGAAACATCTGAGTTTGTGGCCAGGAGCCAGCACATTTGTCCTCCATAGCTTGGAGGTCCAGCAAGGGCCCCTCTTCTCCCATAAGTGAATATGCTTGCTCTCTCTCTCTCTCCCTCCCTTCCTCTTCCCCTTCCTTCTTTTCATTCTTTAATTCTTTCTTTCTCTTTATTTTCTGCATTAGCTACTATTCTTAGCTCTATGGCCAACGTCACTGGCACCTTAGAGAAGAAAGGTTTATTTCGGTTGGTGGTTTCAAAAGGATGTCTGCTCATCATGGTAGGGAGGGCACCGTGGCAGGAAGGGCTTGGCCAGGGTTCAGGTGGTGTGTATAGGTAGCTTATTCGTAGGTGTGGATCAGTAGAGAGAAAGGGCAAGCTGGGGCCAGGACAGATCCTACCCACGCTGCTGTCACAGCAAACAGTCAAAGGCTCACCCTCACCGACCGGCTTCCACTGGCCAAACGAAAGGCTCCATGGCCACAAGTTGAGGACCAGTTGTTCAAATGTCAGCCTCTGGTGTTTCAGATTTAAACTTAACACTCTCCTTAGCTGTCGGAGGCCTAGAATACAAACACAAGTTGGCCTATGAGTCCTTTGGAGAGCTGGCTCCATGGCACATCCAGGTGAGGTACCTGTTGCCAGGACTCATTAGTATAGAGCTCTGACAGCTTTCAGCTGCTCCCAGACCAGTGCTTCTCCCGGCTAAGGCCTGCCTCCCACCCTGAGACTGACAGCCTCTCATTTCCCTGCAGCAGAGGCAGAGCTAATCTCTATTGGAGCAGTGCAGTGAAAGCCCAGCCTTGGCACTGAGCAGACCATCTGCCGGCAAAGCCACACGTCTTCCTGGCATCGCCTCTGCTCCTTCTACAGTCCTTTCTAGGCCTGAGCCTCTGAGCTGTCCAGGTTGGAGACACTCTAGCAAATTCCTTTACAGGGGTCTGCAAGTGTGGAGGGGGAAGGCAGTCTTCTCCAGGAATCTGGGATCCCTGACTGTACTTACTGACCCAGACATGCTTCTCACTAAGTCTAACTTTGTATCGGATGGAATTAAAATCTGTAAGGTAGGAGGGGCCCTGCTCTATCCCTTCATACAGTGCATCCTCCTGGGGGCCTAAAACATGAGATTTGGTGATGAAAGAGATATGGGTCTCTGTCCAGAGCATCAGAGTTACCGGTCAGGGTGCATTAGGGCTTGATGGAGATCTCAGTTCTAGTCTTCCATGCAGAGTTCAAGATGGTAGAGAACTCCAGTCCAGAGCTGTCCAGAAGTCAGCTCCATCATCAGGGAGAACACTGTGGTAGTAACAGGCCGTGGAGGATGTAGCTCTGGGTGGAGCTATAGCATAACCCTTGGGCCCAGTTTGTGATTGGCTAGGAGGCTGAAGGAGGGCCAGGCCTGTTAAGGTATCAATATAGTTGGCCCCAGGGGTTGGGTAGAGAGTCAGTGGTAGAGCAGTTGCCTGGCTCACACAAGGTCCTGGGCTGTGTCCTTCACACTGTGAGGAAAAGAAGAAGACAGAGGCAATTTGTGTAGGGAATGGCAGCTGATGCGTGAGAGCTGCTACTGAGAACTACTGAGCCTGAATCCACGTTATTTTTCATTTGACAATAAACCTGTGAGCCTCCCAACTTGGCTTCCTGTGTGGTTGGCAAATCCGAGCAGCTGCTTTCCCTGCAGACGCCGTGCCTGTTTCAAAGGTCCACTCCCTCTCTCTCCTAGGGTCTCCATCTCCAGGAGCTCCTTTCTTCATATTTGTCACTAACATCTGAGTGTCCTGAGATTCTGGTAAGAGATGCCTTGACTGAACAGCAGCAGCCCGTCCTCAGAAGAGCAGTGACACCAGGCAATCCACTCAGCTTTTTCCCTTCCAGACATTCCACCTAGAAGTGAAGCTGACCAGAAGGGAATGCCCCCAGGGAATCCATCCTTAGCCACTATCTGCACCTGCCTGGGCTCCGTGTCCTTGGAAATAGCAAGGACACAAGGAAGGGGACAGATAGTACCACAGCCTCCTCCTGGGGCTCTCTGGAGATACCACTCAGTGTTTTCCAGACTCTGGCCGCCAGGTCAACATGGTCTGGAGGTTTTAGCTCTCCTGCTGTAAGTCTTGTCACCATGATGACGTGATGGCCTTCCTCTTGAGGCGATGAACCTAACCAGGTTCCTACCATGGATCAATGATGCTAGGGAAATGTAGGACCTTCAAAGGGTCTCAGGCCTCAGGAATCTTCCCACATAAGATGGTTTATATAGCCTAGTCCCAGGACCCCTCTGTCGTTGTCACCAACCACCCTGCTCACACCATCAGCTGTCACCCTTCCTTATGACTCTTTCCTTGGCTGTCCAACCTCTTGTAACCCTATCTGCCTTTCCCAGTGGCTACTTAGAGAGAGGCTACTTGCTGAGGTTTAACCCAAAGCCATATTCATGCCAGGCAAGTGTTTCTTCACTGAGCCACACCTCCAAGTCCCAATAGATAACTTAAACTGCTTCTGTGGCTTCCCCAAAGGCTCACTTCTGTACGTTCCAAGAAATGGCCTTGGCACACACCCCACCCTGGCAGTGCGATGATACGCCTTCAGTTCCCAAATCTGGCTCGACACTTGCTTGTGTTTGCTTCTGTTCTCACTCTAGACAAGGGAATCTTTCCATGTTCAATTTGGCCTTCTACCGGTCCACCTTAGCCCTTCAGTGTGAAATTGAAGCAAGCCAAACAGCAAACTAAGCTCAAACTCACATCACCCTGGCTGGCCGAGAGCTGCCTGCTGTCTCACTCCGTGCAGTTACAGTCCCCAGTGGCTTTACAAGTGTTTCTGCAGTCGGCACACATACTGGGGTTCCATCCTCTTGCCCTCTGAGGGTGTTTAAAGCTTGGATCCTGGACTCTGCGCACATTCCAGCACTCGGTAATATCTTCAAGGGTTCTTCTTCAAGGGCCCCTAGTTTATTGCTTGTTTTTGTTTTGTTTTTGATTTTTGTTTTGTTTTCTGCAATGTGGCTGCTGTGTTAGCTATACCTGGTGGATTGCCTATTATATCATTTTCTAGGTCTTGGAGGGGTGGGAATGTGTGTGCCCAAATTTTCCAGGACAGATAGGTAACTGTGAAGACTTCTTTCTGCTGGACATTTGGGGATCACAGTGGTCTAACTGGAGCTACAATTAGGCAAAAGAGGTTTCTCAACTGTTTTGAAGCTCAGGGGAGAGCATTCTGTTTCCATGGCCATGGCCTCAGCCACAGTCATGGCCAGCGTCAGGGCCACGGCCACCAGACCTTTGGCCACCATGGATATACATCAGAGTAAATCTGAGAAGTAGGAAAGTCCCATGCCCACCAGGGGATCCTGGAGAACTTACAGTGTTGGAGCAGGGTTGCCAAAATATGGGTTAAGATACCCAAGGTAAAAGGGAGAAAATGGTCCATAAGAGCCCATCTGCTCCCAAAATGTCTACCGTGGTTTCCTCCCATTTGCAGCCCCGGTCAATGGCTAGAATTGCTTGTGAGCATCACAGGAATCTTCAGGAAAGTGCCTTTCGCCTTCTTCCATGTTCTCTTCTGCCCATCTCGGAGACTGTCATTTATTGTCCCGCACTATCGTCTCGCCAGCAAGAACGCACACGGAACACCCGGATCCTTCTGCAGCAAAGCTTTATTGCATCTCGATGAGGAAGACCCCGAACCCCAAAAAGGCGCTGCTTATATACACCTCAGTGCGGCGTGTCCACACCTGATTAGCTGCACACCCATGACCTCATTTACACGCCCGGGGATGGGCTGTGACTTGGCATGAACACACTCTTGCACATGCGCATATTGCTTGTATAATGGCGATTGTAGAATGCCAGAAGTGGCTCTCCACAATTTATCTCTTACAAAAGCATCCTCAAGGAAACTTGTCTTTCTCTCTACTTCCTTCTCTGCTTGCCTTTTCACGTCTTCCTTTTCCTTCTCATTCTAGTCGAAGAACATCTGGGTGTTCACTATTTGCACACAGTGGTTTATAAAAGCAAGGCAGCCCTCTGCCTCCTTCCCCCTCTGCTACCTGCATTTAGGCAGAATGGGCTCAAATGACTTTCTAGTGTCCAGCAAGCAGGCTTACTGGTGCCTTATCTAGTCAGCTGTCTGCCCGACGTTAGAGAGAGACTGCGTGGAACTCGCGGGGTGCATCATGTGGGCCCTGCTCTGTTGGATGCCTCCAATTCAGAGAGAAAGGGGTAGATGCTTCGTTCTACAGTTCAAATTTAACTACGCAAAGGTAACTCAGACTCTCTCTCAGCTGTCTCCTTCCACGTAATTCTCGCCTTCTTTGAACCAATGAAGAAGCTGTGTCTGTTTCCTCCCTGTGATTCAAGCACCAATAGCTCGGTCCTTGGCCTTTGCCCCACGGGTGAGTGGGAAGAGCTCCTGGCTCTACAAAAACCAAGCAATGCCTGAAACTCCTGCTGGCCTGTGACCTGCTGCCTGTCCCTGTAAATGCTGACCCTGGGGGGGGGGGGATGCTGGTGCTATTGATCTCCTTGTTACCCGCCAAAGCCTCTCTGGTTATCTTTTATGCCTACAACAATCAAAGGTCTCAAGCGCCATCACCATGGGAACAGCAGTATCAGTTCTTAGCAAGGCTCAGGTCCCCAAAGTCAGGTGTCTCCATTAACTTGCCATTCCATTTACTTGAATACCTCGCCTCTTCATGTCTCCTGTGTCCTCGGGAGTCTTAGGGGTTGGACTGGAAGAAAGATAAAGATGGTGGTGCCAAGAGGGCTCACAGGGAAGTCTGAGATCCTTCCAAAACTGCTTGCTCAGTCAGGCACAGTCATTGCTTTTTAGATCATCTAAGTGGGCCTGTTTCAGACCAGCTTCTTTGCTTTGGTAGCACTGTATACATTTCTGAATGTGTCACTGCAATATGTCTCAGCTCTGTCTTGATTTTTCTGCCCCGTGAGACAGCAGTTAGAGGGGCTTTGGGTATAGCACGATGCAATGAATCAGGCAAACACTTAGCTTGAGATGTCCAAACAGGAGTACGTGTGCATCCACACTGCAAGAAACAGAATAAAAGCTATGTCACAAGATTGTCTGTGTATTCACACAAAATAACATGGGTTAGTAAGACTGTATAAAAGTAAAAGATTACAAATCAGTCCCTTGTGAGAGAGGGTGGGGGGGGGAGGAATAGCAATGGAAGTGATGGATAAGAGGATTATAAAGCCTATAGGACATTTTCTTAATCGGTGATTGATTTGGGAGGGCCCAGCCCGTTGTGGGTGATGCTATCCCTGGGCAGGTGGTTTTGGAGTCTATAAGAAAGAAAGCCAAGCAAGCCATGGGAGCAAGCCAGTAAGCAGTATCCCTCCATGGCCTCTGCATCAGCTCCTGCTTCCAAGTTTCTGCCTGGTTTGAGTTCCTGTCCTGACTTCCTTTAATGATGAACAGTAATGTGGAAGTGTAAGCCAAATGAACCCTTTCCTCCCCAGCTTGCTTTTGGTCATGGTGTTTTACTGCAGCAATAGAAACCCTAACTAGAGCAGCTGGGTTAACTGCTGTGCCATGAAGGCTAAAGGCTAGAGAGGTAGAGATGAAGAGACAAAGGGAGGAGCTATGAGCAGATATCAAGGAGGAGGGAGGAGCAAGGATGAGAAGAGGCAGGGGCAGCAGATAAGAGGGAGAGAAAGAGTTACCATTTTATCATGCGGAAAAGCCTCTGCTGTGTGAACTTGAAGGTTGCTGGGAGACAGAGAGTAAGCATTCTAGATTAGTAATATAATCAATATTCCCCCATCTCCTGATGGATTTAAAAACCACACACCTTGAGCAACTTGATCAAGTTCAATGAAGCAGCTAGTATACTTTTTAGGAGAAATGTTTATGGATTCCTGATAGGGAACTATTTGACAGCATACAAGAATACCCATCACCTGAAAAGGTTAATACTGAAATTAGTAGCATGTAAAAAATTTAAAGTACACTATTAAAAAAGGAAAAGGGTATACGAATCAGTTACTTTCCTGTTGCTGTGGTGAAACACCATGACCTTGGCAGCGTATGGAAGAAAGAGTTTGTTTCGGTTTCCAGGGCCTGAGGGAGAAGAATCCATCGTGGTGGGAGGCATGGTGGCAGGCAGCAGGCATGGTGGCTGGAGCAGGAGCAGAGTGATTGCGTTTTTAACTGCAAGCACGAAACACAGAGAACTGGAAGTTTTCAAGGCTTTATCCTCTCAAAGCTCAGCTCCAGTGATGCACGTCCTCTGGGAAGGCCATACTGCCCCAACCATACCCAAATACCACCAACAACTGGGGACCATGTATGTGCCCGAGTGCCCAAGCTTATGGGGGACATTTTCCAAACCACTTCAGCATGGGAATTTTTCATTACTTCGAAAGAAGATGCCTGAGGTAAGATACTAAGGGAGGGAGGATTTATGTTGGTTCCCAGTCTCACAGGCTTCAGTCTCTGATCAACTTCTCTTCATTGTCCATTTTCCCAGGGGGTGCTCTGCACCCCCCTCCCCCACCCTAGCTGTGCTTTCCACAGTTTCACCACCCAACAATAATGGATTTAGATTTACTCTCATCAACAGATTAATCATGAAGCCATAGCCTTTCTGATCTAGTCATTTCCTCCAAACTTCACCTGTCAACACTTCATGCCTTGGGAACCACCTTCCAGCCTCGGAGTCTTTGGGGACACGGGCCTACCTGCCTGAGGACATAGGAAAAGCCTGAAGTGGGAGAAACAATGAAAAAGCAACCAAAGGAAACGACAAGCTGAAGAGACACTTTACAAGCTTCCAAACACCCATACATGTATAAAAATGTGCTCAGTCAATCTGGGAAATTTCAAAGAAAAAAACCAACCAAACAAAAGAAAACAAACAAAACCCAGGTAAGGTACAGCTGAGAGTGTGTGTTGGTGAAGACGCAGAATAATCGGAGCCTCTGCTGGAGTGTAACCTGACACCACTGTGATGGTTTTGTGCACTGGCTTGACCACACCTTTGAAGAGAACAGCAATTTCTCCTCTGGTTTCTAGGCAACAGAATTATATGCACCTGTATTGCTCTGCATGGAACTGACTCATACGGAAACCGCCCAACGTCCATTAGCAGCAGAATGTATAAATAAATGGTCTATTCATAAATACCCTATCAAAATGAAGGAACCGAAAACATATTGTGTGACTTCCTGAGGAGACACAAAGAAATGCCTGTTCACTCCAAATAGGGCATCGGCAGACTCGGGAAAGAATTCCATCCTGCTCAGCTTGGTAAAGCAATGAGTGTTTCTGGGTTACTATAGGAGTGTGGGATTAGAAGGTCACTAACCTACAGGAGACCTTTGGGAGCATGGATGAGGTTACCTAGGGGAGTGTGGGTGACTCTGGGGCAGCTGTATCACCCAAAAGCCTCACCCCAGTCTAGGTGACAATTTACTAAAGCCACACCAATGAGTCTCTACCCTAGTCAACCTTTGACCTCCTATATAGCATAGCCCCTCCCCCATGAGCATGTGCAGATGCGGCAGGACTAAGTGCAGTTAGGGGAGAAGTGAATGGTGGCCGGAGTCTCGGGTGAGGGTGTGCTAACCTTTTCACCCCTCCTGCACCAGGGGTTCTTAATAGGCCGGGTCACAAGTCAATGGCCATGCGGTTTCCTAGAGAACAGAGTTCCAATAAATAGATACAATGTAGTCAAATTAGAATAGAGTAAAATGATAACACTTTAAAAATAAACAAAAGTCTACATAATATATGACTTTTGCTTATGTGATGTTAAAAGGGGGGAAAACCCTACAAAGCTAACTGAGGTGTTTAAGGATACGGGTGGGGATATGAAATAGAAATATGGAGAGAAGCAAGCAGATTATTCTATCAGTCACAAAGTGGGTGGGTGGGAAGAAAGGGTGCTCTGTGGCAATGGAAGGGACTCCGAGGGCAATGCTGGTGATATCTGTTTATTAGCCTGGATGGCTATGTCTATACATTAGAGTGATCTAGAGAAACTATTGTTCCTGCAGAACATGTTTTTTTATTGTGAGGATGTCATTGTTTGGTGCTCTGCATCATAATTTAAAAGTTAAAAATTGCTTTACTATCCTGATTTGCATCCTATTGCTGTGATTAGCACCATGACCAAAAACAACTTGGAAAAGAAAAGGTTTATTTGGCTTACACACCCACATCACAGTCCGTTGTGAAGGAAAGTCTTTGGTAGGCTGTAGGCATGGGTAGAGTTAGCAGCAGCAGTCTGGAGTTCTCATGTGAAGAAGGTCTAGTCAGCAGGTAAGGAACAGGTGGTCCTTTGGCAGGCCTGTAGGGGAGTCTGGGGTCCCTGTTTGGAGATGTGGTACTGGAGGGCAGGCTGAGAAGATGGGTGAGCTGGCAGCTTAGGGCAGGGCCCTTACCTAGAAGAGTGAAGTTGGAGACTTAATAGTAGCTACATCCAAAAAACAGAGACATAGGACTTTAAACTCATGTGTTTGTTTGTGAAGGAAATGGAATGAAACACTGGGAAGTGGAGTCTTGCTGGAAATCTGTGGTCTATGTGGTCACGTATCATTTAGCTCTATGCTGACCTCCAACACTTGTGCTGTTCTAAGCTCAAGTGGAGCTGAGGGTGTTTCAATTCAGAGGTGAAAGGAACGGGCTTCTCTTTATAGGAAACGCGAATGTGATGTAAGTTACTGTGTTTGATACTATATTGGCTGGTTTTGTGTGTCAACTTGACACAAGCTGGAGTTATCACAAAGAAAGGAGTGATCAAGAGTGGGAGGGCTCACTGTGGGCAGTGCCATCTCTGGGCTGGTAGTCCTGGGTTCTATAAGAAAGCATGCTGAGCAAGCCAGGGGAAGCAATCTAGTAAGTAACACCCTCCATGGCCTCTGTATCAGTGCCTGCTTCCAGGTTCCTGCCCTGTGTGAGCTCTTGTCCTAACTACCTTTGGTGATGAAGTATAAGCTGAATAAACCCTTTCCTCTCTGACTTGCTTGGTAAGTTCTGATCACTTCAGGCCCAGAAACACACAGCTGATCCTAGACTGGAACCTTTGAAACCATAAATATTTCCTTCTTTAAGTGAATTTTCTCAGGCATTTGTCACAATAAAAAGAAGTTGGACTAGTGGGACAAGGGGACTTGGACACTACAATTCTCAATAGTTACCTGCTGAGATGGGAAAGGGAGAACACTATTGGCAGAGGAAGCACTGTGTGTGTGTAAAATCACAAAGCACTTAGAGGACACAGCTTGGTCTATCAGTGATCAGATGCCAAGAGGAAGGGTGTGAGGGCAGAGATAGGAGCAGAAGCCAGACCATGAAGACCCTCATGGGAAAACTGAACCCCATCTTGAACACAAGAAGGGTTCAATGGGGAACCTTTTTCTTATTCTGATTTTACGGAGGGGGAAACTTCTTGTTCCCAGCACTGTGCCAGGAACTCATATTGGGTTTCTGCCAAGTTTGGGCCAGAAGCATGGCATTGTATCCGTTCAGAAACACCAGCCTGTATGTATCCAGGCTCTGCATCCATCACTGAGAACCTACCCTGTGCCTGATACCACTCAGTGGTGTTGATAGTGATTAAAGGAAAAGGTGAATTGATGAAGATGTGCAATGATGGATTAACGTCCAAAACTGTAGTGTCTTCACACAAGAGTCACCAACGGTCACCTACCAGGGACAGACCAAATGGCGCCTGCTGCCTGTTTTTATAAATGCTATTTTACTGGAGCCCAGCAATGCTGTTCACTCACACACTGTCTGTGGCTGCCTCCACACCATACAACCTAGTTTCAACATACAATTGTGAAGTTTTAAAAGAGGGCACTCAACCTTGAATATCTAAATATCTCTATCTGGTCCTTTATGCAAAGAGACTATTGTGTTTGACACATATTTTTCCTTTATGTACAGTTCAACGCAGGCAGATTGGTGAGGACTAGACCGATCAACTGGAGCTTTCCCTGAGGCCCTGATGTATGGAGAAGGAACGTAGTTTCTTCTCAAAGCCGGTAACATGCTTGGCAGAGCTGGAAATAGCCTGGGGTCAGGGTCTTGGCAGCTTTTCCCTGAGAAAGGAGTATGGGGGTCTCCTCTGTATTGTCCTAGCCCATCAACCAGGACTCTGTTGGTTCTCTGATCTGGGCTCCACACAGACCACCAGACAAGAGCTGACCTAGAACTCCAGACATATTAAGCTGTTGTTGCTATGGATACGACCAGAGTAGTCCCCTGTTTTCCCTCTCCAGAAAAGCCAGTTGTAAGCCATGCTGGGGTGTTCACTTGTATGTGCTATGATTTTCCCATGGTTTACACACTGGGCACAACCTCGAGAGTCTTCTTGGGTGAGCGCCTCATATGAAGAATTTACCCACGTATTTCTTCTAATTGCCTTTCTGATAATCATATGAAGAATTATTGCAAGACTGTAGAGATGCAAGACATAGAATCTTGTAAGACATAGAAGATGTAAGATGTAGAATCTGTCACAGGTTCTAGACACTTTGTGTTTACCTGCAGTGGCCCACGACCTGCACCTTTGTGTAAATCTGTAAACCCTTTACTCTGCAAAATGGTCAGGAGAGTTCAGCTGCTCATACCATTCCTGATGTAGCCAGATTGGATTATCAACTGGTATTCTTGGAAACCAGGACTCCTGGTTGACTGTCAGTGTGTATTACTTATATTAAAAGAATTTGTTTACCCTTCTGTATTTGTAATTATACTATCTAAAATAGAAAAGAAATAAAAAGAGGAAGATTCATCAGAACTTGTTAAATTTGAAAACCAAATTTACAAATAAAGGGAGTTTCCAAGAGTGGTGGATGCAGACAAGATCAGAATCAGTTCTCAGAGAAAACATTACTTTGTGGGGAAAAAAAAAGAAATAACAAGAGTGCTACCAAAGTTTCAGGAAAAATCAATAGTAAAAGCAGCACCATAACATAGCTTCATAAAAATTTAAAACCATAAGAGGGAAGAAAGAATTCTGCAAGTTTCCAAGCAGAAAAGAAGTAGGTCATTTTCAAGGAGCAAACTATCAAAGTGGCTGCAACTTTTTCCACTGCAGTGAGCAATCCGAGATGAGAGATGGTGACATCTTCTAGGCAAAGGACAACTGCTATTCAGGAAAAGTGGACCACGTTGTGCCTTGTGTATGGGGCCATGTGTATGGAGAAATACAGAGAGACAGCCTTGAATCTTAGAAAATGTGGCAGGCAAGATGCTTTTGAAAAAATTGCTCAAGGTTGCAATATACAGTAAGCAAGGCTAAAAAACGAGAGAAAGCATTCTGGGTAATAAGCAAAGGAGGACCCTTCGATAATTGCTGATACCCACCATTGTAAGAAAGTGAGGATAGCTGTGTGTGCTTTTTGGCACCAGATTCAGGCCTTGAAGACATACAAGATATAAAAGGAAGATCAAAGAAAAAATTGAGAAAAGTCAAATTTGATTGCAAACGAGATATTAAATGTAGGAATTAAGAGACACAGATGAAAGGAGTTGTGCTCTTGTGTCTTTCAAAGAAACAAGAGTAAAAGCCAGTTATGCTGGTGTATTGGGGAGGCTAAGTCAGGGGTGCCCAATATCCAGACCCTGTCTCAAAGAACCAAACCAAAACCAACCAACCAACCACCCCACCAAACTAAACTAAGGGGCTTTGATGAGAAAACTGGAGAAGTAAAATATTTACAGAATGTTTTAAGATGAGCATATGATTGGCAGTGTACACCTTTGGTCTCAGCACATGGGAGTCAGAGGTAGGTGGGTCTGTGTGAGTTTGAGGCCAGATGAGTTTACATAGTGAGTTCCAGGCCAGCCAGGGCTACAGGTGGAGACCTCTTGTGGTGGTCTGAATAAGAACGGCTCCTGTAGGCTCATAGATTTGACTTCTTCGTTACCAGGGAGTGGCACGTGAAGTGGAAACTTAAGGGTTCTTTGGAAAGTCAGTTGTGTTGGATGGTGTTTTGCTGGGGCAAACAGGTGAAGGAACATTTTCTTGAAGTGGACACAGGTGGAAGGCTAAGAGAGACTCGTGAAGAAACATTTTGCTAAAGCAGACACAGGAGAAAGGATGTTCTGCTAAAGCAAACCTGTGAAAGGCCACGCGATGAAAGATTGTTTGTTAATGACATACATGTATTCGTTTGACTCACATTGGGCAGTTGAACTCCATTTGTCAGGACTCCATAGAGAGAAAGAAACACACGAAAAAGCTTCTGGTGATGTGTGGAGGTTTCTTGCCACTTCTGTGGACTCGGCCTGATTGGCAGAGGAATGTCAACTGAGACAAACGTACATGCTGAGGCAAGACCCATGGAGGACATGTGATGTTTGAAGTTTGGCTTGCTTATAGAGCTATCTGTGCATTGCTTGTTGGCCTTGTGTCTTTGCTGATCTTCACTTCACTGAGAGAGGCACAGCCAAGAACTTCTGGTGTTCATCCGGGTCCTTCCTGCTGACTCGAGCAAAGGCTAGGTAGTGCCACCAATACCGATTCCTGTTTGCTATCCTGACTCTACTGACCTGGACTGCTGCTATATCTATGAAGTGTTTATGAGTGGACTGAGCTTCCACTGCCGACCTGTGAACTGAACTGCTGATTTTCTGACATCACAGACAGAATTTACTCCAAAGAACCATTTCTAAACAAGTCGACTTCCCCCATATCCTTTTTTTCCCACTACCTCTGGTGGGTGGTGGGCTACATGGGAGATTAAAGTGTTTAAGAACTATCATTAAAAATAGAATTTGAAAATAATTTAAATTTACAGGCACTATTTGAAAGGATTAGGAGGTGTGCCCTTGGAGGAAGTGTTGCTGGGGTGGGCTTTGAGGTTTCAAAAGCCAGAGCCAGTCCCAGAGTCTCACTCTACCAAGAGTCTGCAGTTCTAGATGTAGAATTCTCAGCTATGTCGCCTGCATCTCCATGGTAATGTCCCCTCTTTCGTTTTTGACTTTTTTTTAACTGGTTTGTTTGTTTGTTTTGAGACAGTCTTGGGTACTGGCCTTGAGCTCCTCATTCTCTTGCCTCCGTCTCAGGAGCGCAACATCATCCACAACTCTTTTAGTTTGTATCTGAACATTTCTCTCTCTCTCTCTCTCTCTCTCTCTCTCTCTCTCATATTAGTTTAGCTAAGGGGTTTTTGGTTTTGTTTTCTTGTTCGAAAATCAAATTCTACACTTTATTATTCTTTGTATCCTAAAGCCTCTGTTTTGTTCATTTTTCTCATTCTTTATTTTTCTTCCTTTACTGGTTTTGGGTCTTATTTTTGTTTCTTTTTCTAGTTTCTTGAGATATGACGTTAATGAATTTGATGTCTTCCTGATTTTCCCTAGCTGGCTGTCTGGCTGCTATTGACTCTTCTTCACACTGCCCTTGCTGTGTTCCCATTTCTGCTCCAGGAAATATTAAATATCCTTTTTAATTTCTTCATTGACCCATTGGTCATTCAAAAGTGTACTGCTTAATTTCCATGGTTTGCAACATTTCTTCAATTACTAATTGCTAGTTTTAGTCCATTGTGATCAGAAAAATTACTTACATGATTTAAATTTTCTGAAAATTTAAGACTTGTTCTATAGCTCAACATATAGATTCATCCTGAAGAATGTTCCATGTGCATTTGAGGCTTATTTTAGATGTAATGAGTTTAATTGTTTGAGACAGAATATTGCCTAGTCTGGCCTCAAATTCATGCCCTCCTGCCTCTGCCTCCTGAGTTCTGGTATTACAGTTGTGCACCATTAGCCTGGCTTTGAGAGTTCTAGATCAAATTAGAGACTTTGTGAACAGTTCCAGAGGAATGACATTCAAAACTGACCATTGGTCTGCATGCTCACATGCACACAGGCAAGATGTAAAGGCACAGAAAACAGAAAGAAAAAACAGACACATGGCAATAAATCAAACCAATAGGCTGGTCTGCAGCAAGACCCATATGGCAAAAGAAACAACCAACAGATTGGAAAAAAATGCCTACAGAATGGGGGACACATCTGCAATGTATTTATCTGACAGGGGATTGATACCAGAATATGTAAAACTTAATAAAAAAAAGAACCAAATAACCCAACTTAAGCGTGGTAAAATTACCTGAAGAGGTGGTTTTCAAAGGAAGAGATACGGATGTTAAACAAGTATTAGAAAGCATGGTTGGGCCAGGTGGTGGTGGTGGACGCCTTTAATCCCAGCACTTGGGAGGCAGAGGAAGGTAGATCTCTGAGTTCGAGGCCAGCCTGGTCTACAGAGTGAGTTCCAGGACAGCTAGGGCTAAACAGAGAAACCCTGTCTCGAAAAATAAAAAAATAAAATAAAATTAAAAAAAAAAAAAAGCAAGCAAGCAAGCAAGCAAGCATGGTTGGCATCTAATAAGAGGGAACTGCAAATCTAATCCACAATAATGTATCTCATTCCTGTTAGATGGCTATAATCACAGAGATAAGTGACAGGTGCTGCTGGAGGTATAGAGAGGGGAGCTCCTACAGACTTAGTGGAAATCTAAATGGAAAACTGTAAGGAGAATCCTAGAACACACAGCAAAAGAGTAAAAAACCAACCAAACAAACAAACAAAAAGACTAAGTGATCCAGCTATCCCATTTCTGAATATGTAGCCAAAGAAAGTCAGCATATGAAAGAGACTCAGGTCTTATTTATTAGTTCTTGATCTTAGAGCATTGAGCCATTGGAGTTCTATTTAGGAAATTTCCCCCTGTGCCAATGAGTTCAAGGCTCTTTCCCACTTTCTCTTCTATTAGATTCAGTGCATCTGGTTTTATGTTGAGGTCCTTGATCCACTTGGACTTGAGCTTTGTACAAGGTGACGACAAATATGGGCCTATTTTCATTCTTCTATATACAGACAGACAGTTAGACCAGCACCATTTATTGAAGATGCTTTCTTTTTTCCTTTGTATATTTTTAGCATCTTTGTCAAAGATCAAGTGACGGTACATGTGTGGTTTTATTTCTGGGTCTTCAATTCTATTCCATTGATCAACATGTCTGTCTCTGTACCAATACCATGCAGTTTTTAATCACTATTGCTCTGTAGTAAAGCTTGAGGTCAGGGATGGCGATTCCCCCAGCTGTTCTTTTATTGTTAAGAATTGTTTTCACTATTCTGTTGTTGTTTTGTTTTTTTTTTGTTTGTTTGTTTTGCTTTTTTTTGTTTTTGTTTTTGTTTTTTGCCTTTCCAGATGAATTTGAGAATTGCTCTTTCTGTGCCTTTGAAGAATTGTGTTGGGATTTTGATGGGGATTGCATTGAATCTATAGATTGCCTTAGGTAGGATGGCCATTTTTACTATGTTAATTCTGCCAATCCATGAGCATGGGAGATTTCTCCATTTTCTGAGATCTTCTTCGATGTCTTTCTTGAGAGACTTGAAGTTATGTTAAGCAGGTCTTTCACTTGTTTGGTTAGAGTTACCCTAAGATATTTTATGCTGTTTGTGGCTATTGTGAAGGGAATTGTTTCCCTAATTTCTTTCTCAGCCTGTTTATCCTTTGTATAAAGGAAGGGTACTGATTTATTTGAGTTAATTTCATATCTGGCCACTTTGCTGAAGTTGTTTATCATCTGGAGAAGTTCCTGACAGTAGGGAGAGGGAACTTACAGAGCCCACCTCCAGCAGGAAGACAGGACATCAAGTGAGGGATGCGGTTGCCATCCCACAGTCACACCTCTGACCTATAATTGTTCCTGTCTGAAAGAATTACAGGGATGGAAATGGAGAGGGGCCTGAGAAAAAGAAGGTCCAGCGACAGGCCCAAAGTAGGATCCAGTTCACGGGGAGGTCCCAAGGCCTCATACTACTACTCAGGCTATGAAATGATCACAAAAAAGGGATCTATGATGACTACCCTCCGAAAGACCCAACAAGCAGCTGAAAGAGTCAGATGCAGATATTTGCACCCAATCAATGGACAGAAGCAGCTGACCCCTGTTGTTGAATTAGGGAAGGCTGAAAGAAGTTGAGGAGAAGGGTGATTCTGTAAGAGGACCTGCAGTCTTAATTAATCTGGACCCCCAAGATCTTTCAAACACTGGACTACCAAACAGACAGCATACACCAGCTGATATGAGGCCCCCAACACACATACAGTAGAGGACTTCCAGGTTGGTGTTTATTCAGAGATGATGCACCTAGCCCTAAAGAGACCAGAGGCCCCAGGGAGTTTAGGGGTCAGGTGGTGTGGAGGTTGGGGGCATCCACGTGGAGACAGGGTAGGGTGGGGAGGAGAGGAGGTGAGGGATGTGGAGCAGTCGAAGGGTGGATGGGGAGGGGTGGGGAATGAAATATGGAGTGTAAAAAATGAATTACAAATTAAATTAAAAAGAAACGAAAGAGACTTTGCTCTCCCATGTTTATCAAAGCATCATCCACAACAGTAAAGATATGTATTCAATTAAGGTGTCTATTGATAAATGAGTATATAAAGAAGATGCTCTATCTGTGTGCAGTGGCATACCAGTCACACAAAAACCATTGCTTGCAGCAATGTGGATGGACCAAAGCTCGCAGTGCTAAGTGAGACAAGCCAGTTGAAATATGTTGTGATTTTTTTCTCATATGAACAATCTAAGAAGCCTGAGCTCACAGAAGCAAAACAGTAATTACCAAAGGTAAGGAATAGTCAGGAAGTACAAGGGAGGTTAACAGACACAGAACATCCAGACAGCAGGAATATGTTCTGGTGTTCTAGGTGGGTGAATACAGTAACATTATTATGTCACCTATTAAAAATAGCTGGAAAAGGTTTTTTTTTTAAATGCTCTCATTCCAAAGATATAATAAATACTTGGAGTGATGGATAACCTAAATCTCCTGTGTTGATCAATATATTGTATATAAATGTACAGAAACATCACACTGCACCTCAGAACATTACATAATTAGTAACTCTCAAAAAGAATACATAATTACCTTGCATAAAAATGGCATTTATTTTTACAAAATACATTTGTCATTCCAGGTGAATGCTTGAAAGTAGGTCTTCTAAACTGGGCAGTGTAACATAGCACACATCTGTTATCTCAGCACGCAGGAGCCTAAGACAGAAGGAATGCAAGCTTGGGGCCAGCCTGGGCTATACAGCAAGACTCCGATGGGAGGGCAAGGGGTATCATCTCACATCTTTATATCTCAGCATATTGGAAGTTTAAAACCCCTAAGTAAGTAGAGGAGACTAGACTTCAGGCAAACACACGTTATCTTAAAGAAGGCATGGCATCAGGAAGCACACATTAACTGATTAGAGACTGTGGTGGTTTATATCGATTGTCAACTTCAAAGCTCCACAAGTGCCTGGAAGAAAAGCTCTGGGAATGGCTGAGCACCTTTCTAACTGAAGTGGATAGTGCTATCCGAATTCCAGGGGCTGGGGTCCTGGAAGGAATAAAAAGGAGAAAGAGAGCTGAGCATGAGGACAGTGAGTCTTCCTTTCCTGACTGTGGACACCGTGTGACCAGCTAGCCTCCTGCTTCTGCTGCTGTGCCTTCCCCACCGGGAAACAATAGATCCCTTCGAACTGAAAGCCAAAGTAAGCCCTCCCTTCCTCATGCTTCTTTTGTCTGGTGTTTGATCTCAGCAACAAGGCAAGCATCTAACCTAGACGTTCAGAAATAGGTTTTATTTTGCCCCAGAGAAGGTCAAAGAGGAGATAAAACTTCTAGTGTGTGACCAAGGTTCCTCTCCTGAGCACCGGTGCTGCACATTGGGTGGTGGGAAAGGAAGGTCTTGCAGCCTGTGTGGAGCCATTCTGCAATGTCTCTTCTCACAGCAGGCAAAGGACTATCTGCAGGACCCTTGCTTCTGTGCCATGGTCTAGCCCATTTCCCACATTTTAATAAAATCTTGGGTGGATCCAGTAGTTTTTCTGGACATTTTCAGTTACTATTGAATAGTCGTACTTCCTAGGTACTAACAATTTTGGTCCCAGTTCAGATGGAAAAGAAATATCTCAAACGATATACCCTGATTACTCTCTCCCCTCCTTCAATCCCTTCCAGATCCTCCCCACCTCCCCACCCACCAAGCTCAATGTCCCTACATTCTCTCTCTTTAAAAGTCAACAAAAACCAAACCAAAACAAATAAACAATAACAACAAAAAATTCTCTCACTCACACAAAAGCCCACACAAGCACAAAAAAGGAAACCAAGATATATAAGCAAAAGATCAATAAAAAAATGCAGTTAAAGCAACAGAGAAATAAAAACTCTACAAAAAATACCATTGAGCTCATTTTGTGTTGACCAATCACTCCTTGGCATGAGGCCTAGCTTGAAGTGTGGCTAATAGATCCAGTGAGACTCCTTTGGGGAAGACTAATTTTCCATTTCCAAACAGATGCAGGCTTCAGATAGAATCTTGGTTACGGGTGGGAGCCCATGTCTACGTGACCCCTCTTAGTGCTGGGATCCCATATTTCTTGAACCTATGCAGGCCCCGTGCATACAGCCACAGTTTCTATGAGTTCATATGAGTTTTTGTTATGTCTGGAGAATGCTGTTTTCTTGTGGTCCTCGGTTCCCTCTGGCTCTCACAGTCTGCCACATTGCTCCCCGAGGCCTGAGGAAGGAGTTGGTAAAAACATCTCATTGAGGACAGAGTGTTTCAAATTCTCTAACTCTCTGCACATTGCCAGGCTGAGGGTCTCCTTGGTGGCTCCCATTTACTGTTCCAGGAAGCTTCTTGGTGATAGCTGAGGAAGGCACGATCTGTAGATCTAACAGAATGTCCTATGGGCCATTTTACTGCCATGCTCTTTTAGCACAATGATTAACACTTGGTCTTCCCCTAGACTCATGGCCTATCTACTCTCAGGTTCTTGGCCACCTGAGCAGTTTCAGGCATGGGTCCCATCTCATGGAGTGGGGCTTAGATCCAACTAGAGATACTCCCACAACATTTGTGCGATGGTTGCACCAGTATATCATGCAAGCAGATGACCACTGTGGATTACAGGTTTAAGGCTGGATTGATCATTACCTTTCTCCTCTGGTAGCATGCAGAGAACCTTCCAGTCCTTGACTACCAGTCAGTAGGACTGAAGGTTCTAGTTAGGCCTCAGTTCAACTTCTCTATGTGCAATGGGCTATATGTGTGGTCTTTGTGATAGAGCCTTGCTTTTCTATCAGGCTCTGGAGCAATAGCCTTGATAATAGCCTGGATTGTTTGGGGATTTCCATGGCCAAAGAGTCAATTAGATTATAACCCATTCCTGGCACAGGAGTCTCACTTAGTGGCAAAAGATATCTACTTGGATCACTGCCTCCCTCAGTTGTTCAGAGACTTTAGATTTCCTTCATGTGTGTATATATTTTAAGATGCTTTAATAGAAGTGGGTTTCCACATGACCCTTCAAATGTCTTAGTGTTACTTGCCTCTCTCTGTATTCCCTCTTTTATCCCCACTTTCCTCTCCCTCCTCATTTAACCCTCCCTTTCCAAGATCCCTGCTTCTTCATAATTATATATTCTATTTCTTTGGGAGATATTTCTTTTCCCTCAATTTTTTACTCTTTACTTAACCTCTATGGTTATAGAGATTATAGCAATCTGTCTTGATTGTTAGATGTGCTGGGAAAATGGTGACTCAGAGGCAATGACTGGTCTAACTTGAAACCTAAGCCATGAGAGAGAGTCCATGCCTGATATTCTCTGGATGGCCAGGATCTATCAATAGGACAAACGATAGCCCATAGAATGGGAAAATATTTTTGCCATCTCTGCATCCAGAAGAGAGCTAATATCTAAAATATATAAAGAACTCAGGAAACTAGACAATTTAAAAAGGGATACAGATCTAAACAGATAGTTCTCAATGGAAGAGTTTCAAATGGCAGAGAAACACATAAAGAAATGTTTAACATCTTTAGTCATCAGAGAAATGCAAATCAAAAACTACTTTGAGATTCCATCTTAACACTTGTTAGAATGACTAAGATCAAAAACACAAATGAGATTCCATGCTAATGAAGATGTGGAGCAAGGGGAACACTCCTCCATTGCTGGTGGGAAAATGCAAACTTGAACAGCCACTATGGAAATCAATATGGCAACTTCTCAGAAAATAGGGAATCAATCTACCTCAACACCCTGCTATCTTTTGGACATATAACCAAAAGATGATCCATCTTACCCACAAGGACACTTGCTCAACTGTGTTCATAGTGGCTTTATTCATAATAGAAATTGGAAACAATCTAGATATCCTACAACCAAAGAATGGATAAAGAAAATATAAAAAATATAAATATATTATATTTACATAGAGTTTACTCAGCTTTCAGGGGGGAAATAACATAATGAAATTTGCAGGCAAATGGATGAAACTAGAAAAAAAATAATCTTGAGTGAGGTAATCCAGACCCAGAAAGACTAACATGATACATACTCATTTAAAGTGGATATGTAAAAAGCAATCTTATGTAAAACTCTTATGTAAAAAACAATCACACTACAATCCACGGGCCCAAGGAAGTTAAATAAAGAGAAGTCTAGGAGCGGATGCATAGATCTCCCTGGGAAGGGGAAATCAGATAGAGTTTGTGGGTGGGTCTAGGGCAGGTAGGGTTGGGAACAGGAGCGATCAGGTCGGGGAGGGAGGAACTGAGGAAGAGAATATGAAGAGAGATGCCAGGTATAGGTTGGCATTTAGGGGACTATGTAGAAACCCAGTAGAGTGGAAACTTTCTCTTTTTTTTTTTTGGAAACTATGAGAATGACCCTAATGGGAAACCCTAGTAATGGAGGATATGGAGCCCAAACTGACCATCTTCTAAGACCATAAAATCTATGACCACAACCTCTAATGTCTGTAAGATATGCTGGGGTATTTATTGGTAGCTCAGAGTTTGTGGGAGTGGTCGGCCAACTAATGACTGGTCTCACCTGAGGCCCACACCACAAGAGGGAGACTGTGCCCAAAACTGCCTGGATGGACAGGCTGTAGAGGCTGGGTGCCTCAGAGACCCAGGGTAGAATGAAACATGACTGACCCTGCCCCCCCAAAGTCAATGAAAAAATTCCTAATGATATTCTGCTCTGTTTAGATTGGTGCCTAAGCCAACCATCATTAGAGAGGCTTTCTCTAGCAGCTGATGGAACAGATACAGAGACCCACAGCCAAACACTAGGTGGAACTCGGACCCTGTAGTGGGGAATAGTTAATCTGCTCTGAACTCTTATCTGGTGATCAATTGAGCTTCTAGCCACCTGCCAGAGTTCTCTGAATTCGTGAATGACACACACACACACACACACACACACACACACACACCAGCTTAATTTTGATATGTCTTGACTAGCTCAATGGTTGGGCACTTCCAAACCTCCTGGCGGCTAGCACACACTTTTCTCTGGTATTCCTGGCCCCTGTGGCCTCTCCCCATTACACCTACATTGTTGGATGATTTCTCTCCTGCAGCTCTTAAATCTGATCTCTCTACTTCTGCTTCATGGCTATTCTTTTCCTACTCTCTTCTGCATTTCTTGCCTGGAAATCCTAAAAGTCCTGCCTCTTTCACCCTGCCCAGCCATTGGACATTGGCTCTTTATTGATTAATCAAAAACCAATTGGGGATAGGGACCCCTATCATCTGGACATGCAAATTCCCATGTGATTTAGGGAGCTGAATTAAAACAAAGCATTAGAACCAATCCCCAATGGAACCCCACAGAAGAAGGAAAGAAAGGATTGCCAAGCCACAGGGGTTGAGGGCACTAAGAGAACGCAGTCCACAGAATCAACTAAGTAGGATTTATAGGAGTTCACAGGCACTAAAGAAGCAACCACGGAAACTTCGTGGATCTGCAATAGGTCCTCTGTACACATACTGTGGTTGTTTAGCTTAGGGTTTTTGTTGACCTCCTAATAGTGGGAGAGGGGCTGTCTCTGACTCTTCTACCTGCTCATGGGACCCTTTTCCCCCTACTATTGCCTCATCCATTCTTGATATGAGGGCTTGTGCCTAGTCTTACTGCATCTTGTCATGCCATGTTTGGCTGATATCCATGGGAAGCCTACCCTTTTCTGAAAGGAAATGGAGGAACAGTCGATCTGGGGTAAGGGGAGGAGAGCACAGAAAAGAGACTAGAGGAGGCTGCAGTCAGGATATATTGTATGAGAGAAGAATATATTTTTTAAAAAATCTTATCAATTGATAAAAGAAAGAAAGAAAATGTTTCCATAAGATCAAGTTGCAGGTTGGGCTGGAGAGATGGCTCAGCCATTAAAGGCTAGGCTCACAACCAAAAATATAAGATCAGGTTGCAGGAAAATCTGCAGGGCATTTTTAAAATTGGTGATTGATGGGGGAGGGCCCAACCTGTTGTGGGTGATGCCATCCTGGGTTGTTCCCAGGTTCTAGGAGAAAGTGGTCTGAACAAGTTATGGGGAACAAGCCAGTAAGGAGCACCCCTTCATTGCCTCTGCCTCTTCTCCTGCCTCCAGTTTCCTGCCTTGTTTGAGTTCTTGTCCTGACTTCCTTCAGTGATGAATGATGATATGGAAGTGTAAGTCAAATAAACCCTTCCTCCCCAACTTGCTTTTTGGTCACAGTGTTTGACCTCAGCAAAAGAGATCAAACCAATACAAATGGCATAGCTGGATCTAGATGTGGATCTATTCCCAGCTTCCTCAGAAACCACCACACTGATTTCCATAGTGGCTGTTCAAGTTTGTACTCCCACAAACAGTGAATAAATGGTCCCCTTTCCTCACATCCTCATCAGCATGGAATGTCCTTTATTTAACTGATCTTGGCCATTCTGACTGGTAAGATGAAATTTCAAAATAGTTTTGAGTTACGTTTTCCCCAGCATCCTAAGGATGTTGAACATTAAGTATTTCTCAGTCATTTATGTTTCTTCTCTTGAGAATTCTGTTTAGTTTTGTACCCCATTTTTTCAATTGAGCAATTTGTTTTCTTGATGACTTTGTTTAGTTCTTTATACGTTTTAGATAATAACCCTTGGATATGCAGTTGGGAAAGGACTTTCCCCATTCTGTAGGCTGCTGTTTTGTCTGAGTGATGGTATCTTTGCCATACAGAAGATTTTCAGTTTTATAAGGCACTGTTTATTGACTGTTATTCCTAGTGCCTGCACTGTTGGTGTCCTGCCCAGAAAGTGCCAGCGAACTGAAAACGATTCCTCACTTTCTTCTCTATTAGATTCAGGATATCTGGCCTTACATTGATGTCCTCGATCCACTTGGAGTTGAGTGTTGGACAGGGTGGTAAATATGGATCTATTTACATTCTTCTACATGCAGACAGTTTGATAAGCACCGTATGTTGAAGATTCTGGGGTTTTCTCCCACTGTATATTTTTAACTTTTTTGTCAAAAATCAGCTGTCCACAGATGCTTGGACCAACGTTTGGATATTCAATTTGATGTCATCACTTAGTGTGTCTGTTTTTAGCTGTTTTCATTACTATAGCTCTATAGTACAGCTTAAAATGGGAGATGGTGAGACCTCCAGCAGTTCTTTTATTGTTCAGGATGGTGTTGGTTGTCATAGGTGTTTTGTGTTTCCACAAGAATCTGAAAACCCTTCTTTCGGTTTCTGTGAAAGATTCATCAGAATTGGGATGGGGTTTGCCTCGGATCTGTAGGTTGCTTTAGGTAGATGGCCATTTTTACTATATTAATCCTACCAATCCATGAGCATAGGAGATCTTTCCATCTTCTGATAAATTCTTCAATTTCTTTCTTTAAAGACATTTTTATCATACAAGTCTTTCACTTGCTTGGTTAGAGTTATCACATGATACTTTTAAAAAGAAACGATTGTGAAAGGTATAATTTCCCTGATTTATTTTTCAGTCTGTTTACTATTTGTTTATAGTAGGACTGCTGATTGTTATGCATTAATTGTGTATTAATTCATGCTACTCTGCTGAAGTGTTTATCAGCTGTAGAAGTTTCCTGGTGGAGTTCTTAGGATCTTCTTTTAAATTTAACTTTCCTTGATTCTCTGTGAATTTCACATAATGTACCCCAGTCTCACTCCACTCATCTCCCCGTCCTTTCGTACCTGCCCTCTGCCCTTGCAACCTCCCCACCAAAAGAAAAAAAAATCTCATCATCTTCACTTGCAAATGTTCATTACAATGAGTTATTGGTCCGGTTCAAGGCCTCTGGCTTCTGCTACACCGTTAATACTGAAATCTCACTCACACTCTTCTTGGATATCCCGTTGTTGCCCTGTGTCATGGAGATCCTGCAGCTTTGGATCTGTAAGATGGGCCCCTTGATGTATAGCTCCAGCAGTTTACCAATGGGGTAGATGTTGAGGTGGGCCAACTCAAAAGCCCAGGATCTAGTCCTGTGGTGCCTGAACTGGTCAGCCTAGCAGCTCTCCCACTCCCATACCACCTGGGTGAGTTCTCTAGAACTGCCCTAGCTCACCCAGTGCCATAACTGGCAAGGGGCAAAGCCATCTATCTCTCCTGCTCTTACATCCTGGGGGTCAGCTCGCTCATACCCACACCATCAGGACCAGCTCCATTGTGCTGCTCAGGTGAGGAGCAGGGCCTGCTCTCCCAAATGCTGAAGTGGGTGGGGGACAGGGACAGCTCTCTTACCTGCCATAGGTGGCAAGGGAGGAGGGGAGGGCGACTCTCCCTCATCCATGCTACCATACCACAGACAAGTGACAGAGCCAGCTCTTCCACACTCATGCCCTCTGGGCTGGCTCACCTGTGTCCACACCACCAGGTTCAGTTCTACTGTGCTGCCCAGGAGAGGTGCAGGGCCCACTCCCCTGAATGTTATAGCAACCGAGGGGCAGAGACAACTCTCCCACCCCCTTTACCCCAGGGCCAGCTCTCTTCTGCTTGCTGCAGATGGCAAAGGGGCTATGGAGAAAAAGGCATCTCTCCTTCACCCATGCCACCACACCGCAGACAAGTGGCAGGGCTAGCTCTCCTTCATTCACACCCTCAGGGGCTGGTATACCCCACCCCACTCCCATCCCTACAACCAGGGCCAACTCTACTATGCTACCCTTCTTAGGATCTTTTATGCATAACATCATGTCATCTGCAAATAAAGATATTCTGACTTCTTTCCTTCCAATTTGTTCTCCCCTGTTCTCCAGTTGTTTTATTGCTCTAACAAAGGCTTCAAGTACTCTATTGAATAGATATGGAGAGAGTAGACAACCTTGTCTTGTTCCAACTTTTAAAGGAAATGCTTTGACTTTCTCTCCATTTAGGTTGATATTGACTGTGAGTTTGATGTAAATTTTGCCATTGTTACATTGCTGAGGTATGACCCTTGCATCCCTAGTCTCTCTATGACTTTTATTGTGAAAACATTTCGTCAGAAGCCTTTTCTGCATCTAATGAGAATATCATGTGGCTTTTGTCTTTCAGGGTTTTTTTTTTTTTTTTTTTGGTGTGGTGGATTATATTTATTGATTTGTATACAGTGAACTATTCCTGCATCTCTGGAATGAAGCCTTCATCGTGGTAGATAGTCTTTTTTTTTTTTTAATTTTTTTTTTTTTGCTATGTTTGTAAGAAAAATTGGTTCGTAATTTTCTATGTTGGACATTTGTGTGGTGTGTGGTTTAGGTATTAAGGTAATTATGGTCTCATAAAAAAGAGTTAGGCAATGTTCCTTCAGTTTCTGTTTTACAGAAAAATTTGAGGAGTATTAGTGTTTATTCTCCTTTGAAAATCTTATAGAATACTGTACTGAATCTATCTGACCCATCTGGCTCTGAGCTTTTTTTGTTGCTGTTGTTGTTGGGAGACTTTTAATTATTGCTTTTGTTTCACTGGGGGGGGGGTATAGGTCTCTCTAAATTTCTTATTTGATCTTGATTTCACTTTGGTAGTTCATATTACAATAAAATTACTCAAGTTTTCAAGTATGGTATAGTGGGGGTATTTAAAATATCTCTTTATAATTCTCTGGATTTTCTTGGTGTCTATTGTGATGTTCCCATTTTTTGTCTCAAATTTTATTAATTTGGATCTTCTCTCTGTCTTTTAGTTAATCTGTTTAAGAATTTATCAATCATATTGATTTTCTTAAAGAAAAAACTCTTTGTTTCATTGATTCTTTTTTCTTTTTATTCCATTGATTTGAGCCCTGAGTTTGAGTATTTCTTGAGATCTGCTCCTTTTTTCTTGCTTTCAAGATCTCATGTGTGCTGTTAAGTTACTGATGTGAGATGAGATCTCTCCAATTGTTTTTTAATGCAGGCATTTTGTGCTGCGAACTTGCCTCTTAGAACCACCTTCCTTGTGCCTTTCAGGCTTCGGGATGGTTTTTTTTCATTTTTACTCAATTCTAAAAAGTTTTAAAGTTCCTTGTAAATGTTTGCCTTAACCCATTTTCCTTTCAGCAGTGAGTTGTTTGGTATTGATGAGTTTGTAGCGGTGTTTTCTGTTGTTGTTGCTGTTGTTGTTGTTGTTGATGTTTTTGTTGGCATTCAGCTTCAATCAGAGATGGTCAGAGAGCATACAGGTTGTTATTTCAATTCTTTTATATCTGTTGAGGCATACTTTGTGTCCAAGTATGTGGCCAGTTTGGGGAAACATGCCATAAGCTGCTGGGAGGAAGGTGCATTCCTTTTGTTGGTGAGAAATGTTCTGTAAAATCCTACTACGACCTTTTGGGTTATAACACCAGTTAGCATGTCTCTGCTTTGTTTTTGTCTGGATGATCTGTCTATTGGTGAGAGTTGGGTATTCATGTCACCCATAATCACTGTGTGTCGATGAATGATTTATGTTGTCACAATGGGTGTTTTGTTTTGTTTTGATGAAACCTTGTGTTTGGTGCATAAAATTTGAGAATTGCAATATACTCTTGGTGGATTTTTTTTCTTTGATGAGAATATAGTATCCTTCCCCATTTCTTCTGAGTTGTTCTGGTTTGAAGACTGTTTTGTCAGATATTAAAATAGCTATACCTGATTGTTTCTTGGGTCCATTTGTTTGGAATAACTTTTTCCACCCTTTTATCCTGAGATGATGTCTATCCTTGATGGTGAGGTGTGTTTGTTTGTTTGTTTGTTTGTTTTGGATGCAGCAGAAAGTTACATGGAAGTTTCAGTCTCATTCAAGCTTCCTCCTGTGCTCTGGTTTGGTCCTGTCTCAGTTTAGAACCTGAGGTTCCCCCCCGCCCCCGAAGGATGCTTGATTTGTCTTTTGCTATTCCCTCATCCTCTATTACCTTATTTCTCTTATGATTTGAATGTTGCCCCTCTGAAATGCATGTAGACACTTAAGTCCCATTGTGGATTCTTATGAAGTGGGTCCTTTCCTGTAGCAGGGATGGATCAGTATGGAACCTTTCTTCCAGTAGGACCTTTTCACCACATGAAGACACAGCATCCAGCCCCTCCAGAAGACACAGAAATAAGCAACAGAGAGATGGACTTCCCTAGACACAACCTGCTGGTGCCTTGATTTGGGGCTTACCAGCCTCCACATCTATGGGAAATACATCTACATTATTTGTAAGTTACTCCGTCTGTGATGTTTTGTTATAGAAGCAGAAATGTATGAGGCAATTTCTTCCTTACTTGCTCTGTGATTCTGGAGAGGCAAAGAATAGAAATGAGCTGAGACTGGGAAGTTACGATCTGACCTCAACCCCCCTGAATGGAGCCACTATCCAAATGCTTGTCTGTCGGGAAAGCCCTGCTGCTAAAGCCAAAGCCCAACATTACAGGAAAGCCCTGATCTTGGCACAAAATAGCAGATTCTCTTTGTCAACAGGCTTCCTTTTCTTCACTTGGGGGTTCCCAGACCCCACTATCTACCTAGGAACTTCACCCAGTCCTGCACCCAAGATTCCTGGAATGCTTCCCCATGCTAATGAGGCATCTTAGTACCTTAGCCTTCCACCATTGACCCTTGCCCACCCTGGATTTTCTCACCCCCTTCCCCAAAACTATATAACCCCTGGCTCACTCCAAATACAGTGTATGCACACAAGATGTTTTGTTGAATAACATCTAAGAGAGCTGCTTCATTGAACATCATCTAAAAGAGATATAACATTAAAGAGCTGTAGTAACACTGAGATCTCTGGGGGAAACACCTCACCACCCCCAACATTCATTGCCCCAGGGTCTGACCCATTCATTCCAGACTTCACTTCTGCCTTTTTTTTTTTTATCAGAGTCTGGACACACTAAGGGAAAACAAGGATGTCAGAACTAAGTTCTGCTGCTTTCTTTACCATTTGGTGTTCAGTAGCACCTGGACACCACAAGGAAGAAATGAAAAAATGTGGAACCACACTTGTCCTTTTATGAGATGGCTTAGGGCTCACCAGAGACCTTTACCAGCCTAAACATCCTTTTGCAAAACGTTTAAGACCCCTACACTCAGATGCTGATACCCGCCTCCCTGCCCCTACTGACACTTCCCATTCTTGCTGGGATTCTCTTCAGTTTTAGCTCCCTTCCGTCTGGTCCATGCCAGATCACAGATCTTACACCCTTACCCCATTATTGAAGGACATGCAGCTGTATCTGTGTACTTTAATGTTGGAGGCAACTGGGCAATTGCGAGGCATACCATGCAAAACCACTCATCTGTGTGAGCACACACCAGTAAGTACACAAAGTGTCTGTAATAAAGACAATCAGAATTTGGCACCACAATTTATCATGGAGGGAGGAGGCCTAGGGAGCAGGTGAAATAACGTGCTTCTCCCTGCATGTACTGTATATTTTGAACTTTTCACTATGTGTGTTTTCTACCTTTCAACATCAACTCATAGTTCCCCACCTGGTGTCATGCTGACCTGTTCCTCTAAGGCTCTGCACTCTCCTAAGGATCAGACCCTTGTAATCTCTGTCTATTTTCCTACTATCATGTGGCAAGGAAGGTAATGGAGAAGGATGCCCCAAGTCTACTTAAAAGGTAATTTTAATATAACTGTATGTAGTAAATTAATACAGCGGCTGTTTTATATTATCCTAGCTAATTCTCCAATAACAATACAGAGAGACCAAGATTTATTTTCAAGCTTTACTTCAATACCTGGGTAGTCATTCCTATATTAATCCCCTAAGCTTTGGTTACTTCCCAGCCAAAATCCCCATAATACTTGTATTTTATGCCTCCCATTATTCAGCTGAACTCTCGTGAACTCCATCCTCCTTCCCCGTCACTGCTCAGTCTAATCTGTCTTCCTCTCCTTCCCCATCCCCTGCCTGGTGGAAGACCTGCCCTATTCTTTCTTCTGCCAAGCCACTGGGTGTTCAGCTTTTATGACCAAGGCAGAGAATAAATAATAAGCATTGTTTACACAAACTTGAGACAGGACATTCTTGGCAGAGGCATTACAATGCTGTGTCCATTTTGAAACAAGTTATGAGGTCAGAGAAGTCAGCATTTGAATAACAAAAAGATAACCTTTACACAGTGCACAAAAGCATTATGCCCATATCTACTTGTTCCTTCTATCAAAAGGCTCAGTTCTAGAATAACTAGTTGTACCCAGCTAGTGATATGAGGTGCCTTTTGTAATTCTACTAAGTATGGTGTCCCTAAATTGTCCCCAGGCAGCTTTACTATTTCAGAAAAAAAGAGAAGAGAATCTTCTAAGCCCTCACTCTTAGAGTTTCCAGTCCTTCCAGCTCCTGGCCTGGCTTGTGATTCATTGGGTATTTTACGATAGGTTCTTATTCCCTCCTATTCATCTCAAGAAAGAGTTGGAAGAGAGTCCAAAATCTGCCATTGGTTCCTCTCATGACTCTATTTGAGTTAATGGTGAGACTTGGATATTAGTTGGAACATTGACAATGAAATTAGCGATGGGCCAGGTAACATGCTAGGTGTCCTTCATGCATCATTTATCTGGTCCTTTAGGGGACCCCATGAAATGATTACCACAACCTTTTTTGCTTTGTGGGTTACTTGTCACATACAAGGTCACTCAAGAAAGCAAGAACTCTATAGCATGAGTGCCTGCTTCTAGGTCAGCTCACCCAGCTCTGCCTGCATATCTGTTCTTATTTGTGAGGTATAGATGAAGCAAGGCTTCCCTTGGTCCTGCCCAGTCTGTGCTAAGACTTTATGTTGTGATTCCTGGACCTGCACTGTGCTTCCCTTCTCTGTTACCAGCAACATCCTGAATATTAGATCTAGGACCTGCCTGTTCGTTCTTGAAACCTTAGTAGCTCAGCTGGAGACTCTAGAGGCCAGACTGTTCCTCTGTCATGTTTACCTTTGCTGTGCTGGGTAACTCTCAGCTCTTCCTCACTCACCTGTCAGCTCTGACCAGCCATCCTTTGAGTACCCATGGTCAGTAGGTCCACATTTCCACAGAGGCTATGGACAGTTCCCTGCCCACCATAAGTTCTACACTTGTTCACCCCATGGCTCCCTGAGCCCTGGGCTCATAGCTACTTTAGTATGCCCATGTGAAGTGCTTCATGGTCCTCTTCTCCTTTGCTGTGTTTGTGAAATTCTGCTTTCAGTCTCAAGCCAGAGGCTTCCTTCCCTCTACATTCTGGAAGAAGGGCCCTAGAGATTAGTTCTTACACTACAGTGAGTTGTATTTTTTTTTTTTTGCTTATTTTTGTCTTCACGAGATGATGAGATAATTGAGAGCAAAGACAGGGTCATGTTTATCTTTGCATTACCAGAAAATCAGAATAGGTTCTGACATGTCAGAACATGACCCAAGAATGGAATCATGAGAGGGGAATTCTGAATACTTTTGAGAAAACTCCAAGAAAACAAAGTAAGAATCTTGTGACCTCAGTTTTTTCCAAAACACAGAATTGTTCTCCATGTGTTTTCTTCCCCTCCCAGGTATAGTGAGTGGGAGTGAGGGTACTTCAGATTACTCATTACAACAGGCTGATGTTATTTTTTGTTAATATGCCTTTATGGAAAAATATGTTTCTGCTGATTGTGGCTTGTCCACCACATGTGACTTGCCCTTGTGATTGTACATTTTACTCATGTGACTCCTCTTAACCCTAAGAGTATAAATTGTCTGATGCTCTGAATAAAGATAGCTATTGCATGAGACTCATTTATTGACTCCATTCTCCCAGGTCTCACCCCCTCTAGAGAAGTAAACATTGACACAGAAGTTTCCATTGGAGTAACTTTCCTAAGTTTCTGGGAAGTTTGACTAGTTAACATAGCGAGTTAACTTGGTTCTGGTCTATATAAGTTATGGGAGTGGTTGTGTTGGGCCACAATTGACTATAGAAGAAAATGCCCCATTCTCTGCAGCCGTGTAGGCAAGGACTTGGATTTCTAAGTCTAAGTAGAATCACTGTGGACAAAGAGCAAAGCACACCACCAGTCTCCTCGTTACCTCTTCACTGCTCTGCTCTCACAAATGGAAAGTGTATTAATTACATTTGAAATTAATGACAAGAAACTTACAGAAGGAAGGGTTCGTTTGGGCTTATAGTCTCAGATGGATAAGAGGTCATCAGGGTGGCCTAGTCGGCCATCACTGGAAAGAGGCCCATTGGACTTGCAAACTTTATATGCCCCAATATAGGGGAATGCCAGGGCCAAAAGAATGGGAATGGGGGGGTAGGGAAGTGGGGGGCACAATGGGGGACTTTTGGGATAGCATTGGAAATTTAATTGAGGAAAATATGTAATAAAAATATTAAAAATTAAAAAAAGAGGTCATCAGGGTTACAGTGGGACATGTGACAGCAGGCAGACATAGTAGCCACGATATTTAAGAGCTGATATCTCAAACCCCATCTCCAATGACATACTCTAAATCCAGTTAAACAGAACCACCGTGTGGGGACAGTTATTTAAATATCTGAGCCTATGGGGGCCATTTTTATTCAAGCCATCACAGTAGTCAACAAGTAAAAGAAGATGACTTCTAACTGAGAAAAATAATGGAGCTTTGAAGAACAAAGGAATCATAAAGCTACAAAATCATGACCTCTATGTCTCGAATTCATGCGTAAACTGGTAAAATCAAGGATTTCTTGGAAATGTATGTAAAAAGTTGGAGACAAAGATTAAGGAAAAACTATTTTGAAGCTCTGGACAACCAGAATGCATGATCTTAATTTCATTAACACAACATCAGTTCGCAAAAAAGCCGAACTTGGAATAAAGACAACTGAATACATCTGGCGGATGACGGCTTGGGGGAGCAGAGCAATCAGGTGCCGTGCAATTATCATGAGAAGAACTTTCAGAAGTTATTTCACAAATGGCTGAGACAGAACATGCAATGCCTTGAAAGAAATGGCAAATATTTGGGTTTTGACTGTTCTTTTAAGTCAAAAGATTTTCTCAAGGTCTCAGTCAGAGCATTCATGAGCCACTGGTGCCAGTTACTGTGCCACCCGGGGACACTACAAGCCTGGGTGGCCTTATTGATGCTTTTATTACCAAAGAACTCCAGTCTCTCTAGAGGACTAACAAAGCCTTGCTGTTGTATTCTCCACGCAGAGAGACAGGGTGTTGAAATTTGCTGCCTGAGATGGGGGGAGGGAGGGAAGAACCTAGTTCACTGCTGGTGAGTGTATAGCCTGGTGTGGCCTCTATGGTAGTTTCTAACAAAACTAAAACTAGATCTACCACATGACCCAGCTACACCACTCCTGGGCACACACTCAAAGGACTCTGAGTCCTCCATGAGCTACCAGACACATTCATGCTTATTGCTACTTATTCACAACAGCAAGGAAATGGAATCGGCATGGTTGGTCATCTACAGATGCATGGACAACACAAATATAGAATCTCATTCAGCCTGAAAGAAAAAGTGAAACTTCAGCACAGTGGACAGAACTGAACGTCTTATGGTAAATGTGGTTACGCAGGCTCCAACACAAGTGTCACACTATCTTGCTCATATGCAGATTTACACATGTCTTCTCGTTTACATGTCTATTAGCCAGGGGAGGTATGTGAGTAGAAGCCAGGACACTGGAAAGGAGAGCACAAGAGGACAGGAGGCTTTAGGGTGGACATAGTGATGGTCATATAGCACATGAGACACAAAACTAGAAAGGGTGAAAGGATGCCATCAAGGAAAGGAGAGAGATGGGTGATGGGGGAGAAGACAGGGTGTGAGAGGATCAACCAAAGAGAAATATATGAACATACCGCAGGAACCCTGTTACTTTGTATGCTGATTAAAAACACATTCAGATGTAAGTGTTAGAGTAACCTTTAACATTTTCACTTCCTATTTCCTTTTAAAAAGATAAACATTTAATTCTCATTTAAATTCAGTTACTTCTCCCATAGAACTTTGAAAACCTATATAGACACGGCTCTGATTCAGGCCACTTCTTGCAACTGTGCAGTGAGCAACAGAGAAGTCAGAGCACTAGCGCTTTGCAGATTGTTCTGCCTGACCAGTGTGTTGTGGGCTTCCCTAGCCTGGAATACTTCAGTTGGTTCTGCAAATTTCCCGTTTTGGGAAGCATCAGTGTGGCTGTCCAAAGCTAGTAGCTACGTTCTTGTATTAGAAGCTCAAATAGTGACGTCAGCAGCATATGAAGCTCTGAAGATGCTGTATTTTCTGGAGTGCCACACCAGAGATTAGTCCTAAAACTCCAGCTGGAACCCACTTCCATTGATTCACAACTAACAGATGATGGTTTTTCAGCTTCCAAACAAAGCATGGCCAGTCTCTTCAACAAAGCAGAGCCCATCTTCTTTGCAGAGTTGCCTAGTCTGAATAGCTGTCATGTTGCCGTGCAAGGTCCATGGTGTTACACAAAGATAGGAAGAGTACATAAGGAAAATTGGGAGAATTTGACCTCCAAGCTAATCAGCTGAGCGCAGCTTGCAGCCATCATCACGCAATGTGAATTTCTAACTCTAATTCATTCCCTTCACAAATCAAAGAGCCTTTGGAGAAGGGCAATGCAGTGCCGTGGAAATTAGAAATCATTATTCCTTAAAGAAGTTTTCATTTACATTTCCCTAATTGCTAAGGATGCTGAACACATAAAGTCTTCTTAGCCATTTTTATCTCTTCTTCTGAGAACTCTGTGCAGAACCGTGACCCATTTTAAAAATTGGGTCATTTATGGTTTTGACTCTTTGCTTTTAGAGTTCTTTGTATATTGTAGATATGAATCCTCTGCCAGATGCACAGCAGGCAAAGTCAGTCTTCCACTCTCAGGCTTTCTTTTCACTTGATTTATAGTTTGCTTTTCTGTACATAAGCTTTTTAGCTTTATGGGGTCCCACTTATTGATTGTTGGCCTTAATTCCTGTGTGAATGGAGTCCCTCTCAGAAAGCCCCCTCCTACACCTATGTCTTTTAGGGAACTATATATATTTTCTTCTAAATATTTCAACATTTTAGATTTAACACTAAGGTCTTTAATCTATTTGGAGGTCATTCTGTGAAAATGATAAACATAGGTCTAATACCATTCTTCTCCCTGTGGACCCTCAGTTTTCCCAGCACCATTTGTTGAAGATGCTGTCTTTCCTCCAGTCAGTATTTTGGCATCTTTGTCAAATATCAGATGGCTGTAGTTCCATGCATTCATGTTTGGGTCTTCTATTTTGTTCTACTGATCAAAATGGCTGGGTTTTTTTTTTTGTGTGTGTGTGTGCTAACATACACACACACACACACACACACACACACACAGAGAGAGAGAGAGAGAGAGAGAGAGAGAGAGAGAGAGAGAGAGAGAGAGGGAGTTGTGATTAGGTTGCAATCAATCGGCTATTGTAATCTCTCCAGTGTTGTTCTTTTTGCACAGGTCTCCTTTGGCTATCTGGGATCTTTTGTGGTTATACGAGAATTTTACAAAGCCGTTCCCCCCACCCTCCGCCTCCAATTTCTTCAAAGAATAACATGGGGATGGGAATTTTGATTGGGACTGCATTGAATCTTTAAATTACTTTTTGCAGGATAGTCTTTTTCACAATAATAACTTTACCAATCCCTGACCACAAAGGTCTTTAAATCTTCTGGTGTCTTCTTCAATCTCTCCCTGCCCCCCCCCCCCAGAGATTTACAGTTTTCATTGTAGAGATCTTTCTTCTTTTACCTCTTCGTTAAAATTATTCCTAGATTTTTTTTGAGGTGATTATTTTTCCATGATCTGTCTCTGTCTCTCTGTCTGTCTCTGTCTCTGAGTCTGTGTGTGTGTGTGTGTGTGTGTGTATGTATGTGTATGTGTGTGTGTGTGTGTCTGTGTGTGTGTGTGTGTGTGTATTATTGGTATATAACCACTAACTTTTGTAAGTTCAGTATTCCAGTCAGGATGCCAAGATCAAGAGAGCAACTGACAAGAAATGCCAGCAAGGATAGGGAGAAAGGAGAACCCTCTTTCACTGGCAGTGCACATTGATGCAGCCACTATGGAAATCAGTGTGCAGTTCTCAGAAATCCAGAAGTAGATCTACATGTGACCCAGCTCTACCACCCCTTGCATATGCCTAATGAGCTGGCCATTCTACTCCACAGCCACCTGTTCAGCCACATTCATTTCTTTTCTGCCCATAATAGTTAGAAAGGGAAATGACCTCAATATCCTTAACCTGATGAATAGACAATGAAAATGTAGTAAATATAAAAAGTGGAATACCAGTCAGCTGTGCAAAAAAAAAAAAAAAAAACCCGAAATCATGAAATTTGTAGGTAAATGAGTAGAACTAGAAAATACACTGAGTGAGGTAATCCTGGCCCAGAAAGACAAACACTGCACATTCTTTCTTATTTATAGACCCTAGCTCTGAATCTTCAGGTGTAATTCAATGACCTGTAGTAACTGCAGAAACCAGAAAAGTAGAAACAGACCATGGAGGAATGGAGGGAGCTCTGGAGAGGGAGATAGTAGGGCACAGATGTTACGAAGGAGAAATGTAACTGGGGAGTGAGTCGGGAGGGCAATACAGGGCAGGGGAAGATGTTTGAAAAATTCAGAGAAATCTATTTGATGGTTCTTAAACATGTGGTGGTGGTGGTGGTGTACATGCATGTATGTACATACATGTAAATTTTACATGAAGTTATGCCATTTAGGATGACAGTGCTCCCTCCAGGAACCATAGATTACCAAACAAAAGCTTCAATACCAGGCATGGAAAATCTTTTGAGTTGTTCAGGAGAGTCCAAGAGTCTCCCCAAACTATATGGATCGTTGCCATTGTCCTAGCCTGCCTTCTCACACTTGGAGGTAGTACTGCATTTCTGAGAACATCCCACACCTCAGGCACAGTGCCTGCAGGAATTGAACTGGAATGAACCTGGGCGCTTCCTCCTTCAGGACTAGCTTCTGCAGTTTCTAAAAGCGCTATAGAAGCTACGAAGGGGGAAAACCAATTAATAGTCCTACTCAGCTGTGATGCCCATGAACCACAGCAGTGATCACCATAGCAATACATCCCTAGGGCTGTTATGTCTTGGGATTGACTAACAGCTCTCTAATTGGATTTAAGACCTGCTAAATAGGAGGGAATTCATGGTTGGTGCTATAAAGCTAGCCAACTTTTTGTAACTGGGAAGGTTGTGGAGTCTAGAAGAGAACACACTATGGTCACTCTCCTAATTCAATATATTTCTCAACTGCATACTAAATACTTATCCTTCCATCTATCTACAGATAAGAACAGCTCTCGCCTTTCACCAAAGAAACTTCTTTTATTCAGCAGATGGAAACCACTATAGAAAGAAATAACTGACCAAACATAGATTAAAAACTTATGGTGGGGTATCAGCCCCAGTTGATATCTCTACAACACAAATCCTACATTTTTTCTTTTCTTTTTTTCGAAACAGGGTTTCTCTGTGTAGCCCTGGCTGTCCTGGAACTCACTCTGTAGACTAGACTGGCCTTGAACTCAAAAATCCACCTGCCCCTGCCTCCCAAGTGCTGGGATTAAAGGCAAGCGCCACCACTGCCTAGCACAAATCCTACATTTTAAGACCCAGGGGACATCACGGAGGAGGGACAAAAGACTGTAAGGGCAGGATGACTGGGATCCTAGTTGCTAGATAGTGTCTTCTGTCTATCACATGTAAGCCACACCCACACAATCTCAACACTATGTTTACCTAGCTGCACAGTGACAACTCCAGTAGACATGGGTGATCTCACAGGGGGACACAATCCTAGATTAAGCACTATAGGCAATTAGTGGCTACAAAGAGATGGGAAAATCAGACTTGTCCAGGCCCAAGCACAGATGGATTGTGCAGTCCTCAGTGATCACCCATGAACACATATACATATGAACAACATTAGATTCAGCAGGTTGTATGTGTATTTACATAATATGTGTCAGGAATAACTAATGAGAAAACATCAATCTGAGAGGGGTTGGGCGATATGTGATGACTTGGAAGGAGAGAGAGAAGGGCAAAAAAAAAGATATAAACATAGCATTCATGTATGAAATTATTACATAAAAAATTTAATTAAAAAACTACAAATTAGCATTTCCTTGTAGGAGGTTTCATGTCAACAGCACCACAATATAGACATCAGCACTACCTGTCAAGAGGGATCTACATGTGGTATGTTCATCACAGAGACCCAGAGATATAGCTCCTACATCCCAGAATTGTGACCCTGTGGTTGGGGCAATCTGCTGTTTTCTGAAAGTCTGAATGAGTTTCTGGCAGTTGTTGAAAGTGAGATTGCTGCCATTCTGACAGGTATCAAAAACAGAAAAGAGGATAATGACATCGATATATTACGTACAGACCCCAGCAAGTTACCTGTGAAACTCTGGGGGGCTACTAGAGCCATGATATACCACCTCCAGGGTTAAGTTCGTCACAAGTCATGATCAAAGGAAACTCTAGCTAAGACAACTTTTCCAGCTGTGAAGCGATGAGGATCCAGGCCCCAGAATTCAAAAGGAGTCACAGCCATTTCTCACAGCAGAGGTCACCCACATGAGTAAGAATGGGAGTCACATCAGAACGTTTTCTGCCAAACATTCACCTGTCAATTCTACTTACATCTTTAGAAGACAGAGACATGGTATTACTCTTTTTTTTCATTTATTTATTCATTTATTCATTTATTTATTCACTTTACATCCTGATCATAGCCCCCTCCCTCCTCTCTTCCCAACCCCACCCTACCATGCCTCTCTTTCCATTCCTCCCTCCCCTTCTCCTCAGGGAAGGGAAGTCCCCTGCCCCCTCCCCCATACCAACCTGCCCTGGCACCTCAAGTCACACCAGGACTAAGCACATACTTTCCCACTGAGGCCAGACAAGACAGCCCAGCTAGGGGAAGGGGATCTGAAGGCAGGCGACAGAGTCTGAGTCTGAGATGGCTCCTGTTAAAATTGTTAGGGAACACACGTGAAGACCAAGCTGCACATCTGTGTAGGAGGCCTGGGCCCAGATCATGTATGCTCTTTGGTTAGTGCTTCAGTCTCTGTGAGTCCCCATGGGCCCAGGCTAGTTGGCTCTGTAGGTCTTCTTATGATGTCCTTGACCCCTTCGGCTCCCTCAACCCTTCTCCAAGACTCCCTGAGCTCTGATTAATGTTTGCTTGTGGGCCTCTGCAACTGTTTCCATCAGCTGCTGGACAAACGCTCTCAGATGGCAGTTATGCTAGGCTCTTGCCTTTCTGGGTCTGGGTTACCTCACTCAGGATGGTATTTTCTAGTTACATCCATTTGCCTACAAATTGCATGATGTCCTTGTTTTTAATAGCTGAATAGTATTCCATTGTATAAATAAATATACTGCATTTTCTTTATCTATTCTTGGAAACCCAAGTTGTTTCCAGTTTCTGGCTATTATGAATAAAGCTTCTGTGAACATAGTTGAACAAGTGTCCTTGTGGTATGATGGAACAGCTTTTTGGTATATGCCCAGGAGTGGTACAGCTGGGTCTTCAATTAGAACTATTTCCATATTGATTTCCAAAGTGGTTGTACAAGTTTGCACTCCCGCCAGCAATGGAAAAGTGTTCCCCTTGCTCCACATCCTTGCCAGCATGGATGAGGTTTGATCTTAGCCATTGTGACAGGTGAAAGATGGAATTTCAGCATCATTTTTTGCATTTCCTTGATGACGAAGGATGTTGAGCATTTCTTAAAGTACTTTTTGGTCATTAGAGAGTCCTCTGTTGAGAATTTTCTATTTAGCTCTCTACACCATTTTTAATTGGGTTTTTTTGGTTTGTTGCTATTTAATTTACTGAGTGTTTTAATATATATTTTGGATATTAGCCCTCTATCAGATATAGGGTTGGCAAAGACCTTTCCCCATTCTGTTGGCTGCCATTTTGTCCTATTGACAGTGTCCTTTGCCTTACAGCTCTGAAGTCCTGTTTATTAATTGTTGATCTTAGTGTTTGAGCTGTTGGTGCTCTGATATGGAAGTTGTTTCCTGTACCAATGCATTCAAGAATATTTTCTACTTTCTCTTCTACTAGATTTAGTGTATCTTGTTTTATGTTGGGGCCTTTGATTCACTTGAATTTGAGTTTTGTGCAAGATGATAAATGTGGATGTAGTTGCATTCTTCTACATGCAGACATTCAGTTAGGCAAGAACCATTTGTGAGGATGCTTCCTGTTTTCCACAGTATGCTTTTGGCCTATTTTTCAAAAGTCAAGTGTCCATAGGTGCGTGGGTTTATCTCTGGGTCTTTGATTCTCTTCCATTGATCAACCTGTCTGTTCTTATGCCATTGCCACAAGGATTTCATCACTATTGCTCTGTAGCAGAGCTTGAAATCAGGCATGGTGATACCTCCACACGTTCTTTTATTGTTCAGGATTGCTTTAACTATCCTGGGTTTTTTATTTTTCCATCTGAAGTTGAAGATTGCTCTTTTGAGGTCTGTAAAAAGTTGTGTTGGAATTTTGATAGAAATTACATCGAATCCATAGATTGCTTTTAGTAAGATGGCCATTTTTACTATGTAAATCCTATTGACCCATGAGCATGGGAGATCTTTTCAGCTTTTAATATCTTCTTCAATTTCTTTCTTCAGAGACTTGAAGTTCTTGTCACACAGGTCTTTCACTTGCTTGGTTAGAGTTATACTAAGATATTTTATAACAGTGTTACTCTTAAGAAGATATTGGGATCCTACCACGTAGGGATGGAATTTCACTTGAGCCTAGTACATCAGAGAGTATCCATTAAAGAAGCACATGGATCTTTCTGGTCTCTACTAATCAGAAACAAGCAATAGTAGCATAATGGCCTAAGGGACTGTGATAATAGCTTCATATTTAGAAGTAAACTGACATAACCTTCAGAAACTTACAGTAACTCAAGGAAAAGTACAAATGTATTGAAAGAAATATGTTATAGGCATTATCAATAATAACACACATTCGTTCTATGATACTTTTGCTGATCTTCTTGATGATATGGACATTGCAAGAAATAAAAACCTATGGAACAAACAAAAACCCATAAGATAAAGGGTTGCAATAGGAAGCCTCTTTAACAGAAAAGCTTTCTACATAGTTTTCACTAAGATAATTTTCTAAAACCTCCAGCCACCTTTCATAAAAGTTGTCCTTGCTTAGCATATTGGCTTTTGCCCAACACATTTTCCTCCACTACACTGTCAGTGAGAGTCAGGATATAATGTTAAAGAAAGTCAAGTTCTATTTTCCATATTCACTGTCAACACCTGTAACAAACTTCCATCAAAGAAGAATTCACAGGCCAAATAAGTGTGTTGGTTTGAGTGAGCATAGCCCCTACAGGCTCGTATGTTTGAATGCTTGGTCCTTGTTGTGGATGGGCCTGGTGCTGTTCTTGTGAACCAATCCCCTAGTGAATAAAGGAGCCAATCACTGGGGGAGTAAGCAGGACTTCTGGGTTGGCGAGAGGAAGAGAGGAAGCAGGAGAGAGATAGGTCTCTTTTGGTACAAGGACAGCAGAGGGGTAAGATGTAGCTGCTAGAGTTTCCCAGTATCATGGCAGATCCACAAGGATTTGCCAGCAGAGGAATCAGATTTTAATAAGACTAACAAAATTAGGTTTTAGTTGTTGAGCCCAGAGACTGAGTTACCATTGTTTCTGATTGTTTCTGAACTAAGTTTGTGTTGCGTTTTCCTTCACGTAGCAGCTTGTCTGGGTTCAAGAGAGAAAGGTACAGCAGCAAAGCATGGGTTTATCAGATGTGCACCACAAAGGCTGGGTGGGAATGTTTTGGGAACTCTGGGTCAGAGAGTTTCCATGAGATAAAAGCAGGTCTGCCATTGCCTGCCAGTGCATGGTCGGCCAGCCAGCCAGGGCCGAGTCACAACCGTGGGAAAAAGATGGTTCGATGTTTTTAATATTTCCTGCAACAGGTCCTTACTTGGTGGAACTATTTGGAAAAGATTAAGAGGTGTGTCACTGGGGTGGGCTTTGAGGTCTCAAAAGTCTTCCTGCCTTTTCTCTATCTCCAACTTGTGGATAAGTCATAAGTGCTTGACTGCTGCTTCAGTGCTATGCCTGTCTGTATGCCTCCATGCTTACTGCTGTGGTGGTCACGGACCAACCCTCTGAAACTGTGAAAAAGCCCCCAGTTAAATGCTTTCTTTTATAAATTGCCTTGGTCATGGTGTCTCTTCACAGCAATAGAGCAGTGACTAAGACAGAGTTTGATACTGGAGAGTGGTGTATTTCTGTGACAGGTCTGACCATGCTGGTTTGGGGGGGGGGGACTTTAGGACTTCAGACTAGAAAATTGGTTGAATCAGTTTGTATCATAACTGATAAAGTTTATTGTAAAAATATCAAGAATAAAAGCAATCTTTGTTCCATCATTGTCAAAAAAAGAAAGAAAGAAAGAAAGAAAGAAAGAAAGAAAGAAAGAAAGAAAGAAAGAAAGAAAGGAAGGGAGAGAGAGAGAGAGAGAGAGAGAGAGAGAGAGAGAGAGAGAGAAAGAAAGAAAGAAAGAAAGAAAGAAAGAAAGAAAGAAAGAAAGAAAGAAAGAAAGAAAGAAAGAAAATTGGTTGAACACTGTAAGTGGGGCTTAATAGACCATCCTAGCAGGAGCTTGGAAGACAGTAGTGCTGAAAGCAATGTGGACTGTGGAGGTCCAGCCCAAGAGGTTTCAGAGGGGCAAAAGTTAGTAACTCAGCTACAGACCACTCTTCTGGTATTTTGGCAAAGAATGTGGTACCCTTTGCTCTCATCCCAAGAATCTGCCTGAGGCAAAGTTGAAGAGATTTGGACTGATTTCATTAGCAGAAGATGTTTCAAGACAGCCAAATATTGACTGTGCCATGAGATTATTAGTGATCACTCTTATGAAGATCTACAATGAAAAAGAACAAGCAGGGGTAGGGAATGGGGGAAGAAATACAGCATTCATAGTTTGAAGAGAAAAAGAATATCAAGAAATTTAATGCTGGGCCAAGGCTTGTGCTCAGAGAGAAGATAAGTTTAAAGGAAGACCTGATGGTCTTTGTATTGTTCTCTTTGTTTCTAATTGATTGACTTCAGCCCTGAGTTTATTTCCTGCCATCTACTTCTTTTAGATGTGTTTGCTTCTTTTTTGTTCTAGAGCTTTCTGGTGTTCTGTTAAGTTGCTCACATGAGATCGCTCCAATTTCTTTATGGAGGCATTTAGTGTTATGAATTTTCCTCTCAACATTGCTTTCATTGTGTTCCATAGGTATGCTGTGCCTTCATTTTCATTGGATTCTACGAAGTCTTTAATTTCTTTCATTATTCCTTCCCTGACCCAGTGATCACTAAGTAGAAAGTTGCTCCCTTTCGATGAGTGTGTAGGCTTTCTGTCGTTCCTGTTGTTGTTGAAGGTCAGCTTTAACCCATGGTGGTCTGATAAGATACAGAGATTATTTCAATTTTCTTGCATATATTGAGGCTTGCTTTGTGACCAAGTATATGGTCAGATTTGAAGAAGGTTTTGTGAGGTGCTGAGAAGAAGGTATATAGTTTTGTGTTTGGGTGAAATGTTCTGTAGATATAGACCTAATATCTATTAGGTCTATTTGATTCATAACCTCTGTTAGTTTCATTATTTCTCTGTTTATTTCTGTCCCTATGACTGACCTGTCCATTAATGAGAGTGGGGTGTTGAAGTCTCCCACTATTAATGTGTGGTTTAAACTTTAGCAATGTTTCTTTCACAAATGTGGGTGACCTTGATTTTGGAATTTTAAACAGGCTGAGACTGAAAGACTATGAGAACCTTTGACTTGGACTGAATGCATTATGATAGGGCTAAAAGCCTATGGAGGAATATATGAGAACAAGAATGGGCTCCCAGCCAGGCATGGTGGCGCACACCTTTAATCCCAGCACTTGGGAGGCAGAGGCAGGCGGATTTCTGAGTTCGAGGCCAGCCTGGTCTACAGAATGAGTTCCAGGACAGCCAGGGCTATACAGAGAAACCCTGTCTCGAAAAACCAAAAAAAAAAAAAAAAAAAAAAAAAAAAAAAGAAAGAGAATGGGCTCCCATAGGCTCATATGCTTTACTAGCTATGCCCAGTTGTTGGAATATATAATATGTAATCACGGTGAACACTGTCAAGTAGCATCTGTGTCTGCATGCTGCTTACCACTTCCTAGATGTATAATCTTGGACAAGTTATGACATCTCTCTCTGTTCTTTAGTTTCCTGATGTTAAAATGGGGATAATGGCCACACAGCCCTCTGAGGCATGATAGGAAAATTAATTCAAAATTTATTCATATGAAGCACTTACATGAATGCCCACACAAGTGTTTAATAACTTCTTCTTATTAGTGCATATTTTATTAAATATGATGCAACAATTGAATTGCCTTGGATTGCTTTTCTAAGTCAGCATAGAGGACAAATAGAAAACTTACTGTCTACTTCACATTACCCTGCACCTGTCATGGTTCCTTGAAGAACCATGACCTGCCACCTTCATTTTTAAGGAGTTATCCAATAGAGATTTTGAAATTTATTTGTCAAACATTTTCATTTGTTCTGAATGCATCAAGGCTTCTGATCTCTTGGGTGATAATTATTTTTTGATACTGCTATATGACAGGGATATGCCAGAAGTAGATAAGTCCTTTACATACCCAGAGAAACATAAAGGGAGACAGGTATCAGAGAAATAAACATAGAGGGCAGGGAGATAGCTCAGTTGGTAAAGCTTGAGGTTCTGAGTTCAGATTTCCAGCAACCACATAGACAAAACCAGTGTGCTCACTTGCCACTGTAACTCCAGTGCAGGGAATGTGGTGGAGACGGGTGGAAGCTAGAGTTCAGCGATCAGTCAATGTAGGTAATACATGAATACTGTGTTCAGGGAGAGATCCTGTCTCAAAGGTAAGGTAAAAAGCAGTCAAAGATGCCCAGTTGAGCTCTGGCCTCCAAACACACACACACACACACACACACACACACACACACCACAATTTTTAAAAGAAACATAAAATTAGATGCACAAGTAAATATGTACTGACAGATCCATGGCAAATGCTTTGAAAACCCAGACAGGAAACAAAACAAGAAATGCTTAATTTCCATTGGGATCAGCAATGGTGCAGTCAAAGAGGTGCTATTGGACCAGAGACCTGGAGTCAGCAGTCATACCAAGGAGAAACATGCAAAGGAGACCTGGGTTTAAGTGAGAAGGAGAGGGCGGGCTTCACTAAGCCCCAGAAGTTGGCTGAGATGGAGATCAGGTTACTGGGCCATGCTACAGACCTGTGACTCCATTCCAGGACTGTGAGGAAACCCCTGGGGGTTGGGAGTAGGGCAGGGTATGCAGTCAAGTGAGAGACAATTGCATATATAGCTTTTAAAAATTGATGGGGCTGTTTTATGAAGTATGAATTGCAAAACAGTGAAATTGGGTGAATCATGGCTGCCTGTGACCATAGAGATGATACCCCAGAACATTAATCAGCCAAAGAACAGGTCCGGGGACAGCGTGCTCAGCTGTGTGGGGGTGTGAAGCGTAAACGCACGCGATGAAACACCAGTCTCAAAGTGGAGGGGCGGGCTTGCTTCTGTGGGGCATAGCAGCACTTCTGGCTTGAAAAGAAAGGAATGCACAAGAGAATTAAATGCATTTGGAAATACTGTTTCTTAGGCTGGGTGACAGGCGCATGAAGAGTCTCTAAAATATTCATCTACATTATATATACTCTTTTCTATGCACACTATAGTTCATAAGAAACATTTAGGCCATCTAACTCCATTCGTGTTTGCACGATATTATAATGTGGAAAGTTGGGTGGTATTTGCATACAGCTACATATCTATATGTTTTTTTCTACTTTTTCCACCTGCTTGAAATATTCCAGAAGTAATGATAAATAACAAGAAAGGTGAGTCTGGGAATTGAAGAAAGAGGGAGCATAACAGAGCCTGTAGGCTCTGGGCACCTGCTTGTTGGAACCTACTGTGTGGGGTTGAGGAGACAGCCTTCTGGTCAGCGCTGGGTGGGGGCGGGGGCTGGCGCACCTAGGCTGCCTGGTTCCCTCTGTGACCATAGCCCCGACCCCCAGTATGGAAGCGCAGAAGCGCCAGCCTAAATCTGGCTATAAATAACAATGACCTAGACCGGGAAAGTGGCAGTGAAATTACAGAAAAAGAGATACATTCAAGTTATATTTAGGAGGCAGAAGAGGGGACTTGGTTAAAGGCTTGGATGCTTCACTGTATCAAAGGTCTGAGGGACGCAAACACTGGGCCACTAGGCCTTCTACGGAATGCTATTCCAGGAGCAGAGTGGCTATTTGCCGGTCCATACACAGAGAAACTTCAGAATGATCCCCTTTACTTGGTGGCTTTTCCAAAGTCACACTAGTGATCTTTAAATTCCGTTTTTCAAGCCAGATTTCCCTATGGCAGCTGCCAGAAAGCCTTAAAAGGATCAGGAAGCAGGGGGACCCCTGTGGTGCCCTGGAGGCCAGGCTGACTTCAGAATAAGTCTGGAACCCAGTTTGCCTGCCCAGCTCTGTGACATTACATATCACTCTCACACACTTACGTTTCTTAAGCTGCATTTTCGCTACAAAACAGTTCGTTGCTTGTATTTACCATGAGGCCCAGACTCTAGAGCATGCACCACACAGTTGGATATCACAGTTGGACGTTACTTGGTCTGTACCCCTCAACCCAGTTGGCTTGCCTTCTGATGCACTCAAATCTGTAGCTACCATAGATTGGGGACATATAGGCAGTATCACGTGACAACTGTCCCTAAGAGGGGGTTGCCTGATCTGCCTTGGTTATAGACAAAGCTGAGCCTTGGCCTCTCTATTAGTTTTATTTCTTACTAAATGTCTTTATTTCTGTTAGTTTCACTCACGCACACAATGCTCTGTGACTCTATCTTGGTGTGCACCCCTGTTTTTCCCTATAGCAGCTTCCGAGTTCAGATCTTATATTAAGGTTTTCAGTCTACTTGGGGTTGAGTTTTGTGCAGGGTGAGACACAAGGATCTAATTTTGTTCTCTTATGTGTAGACATCCAGTTTCCCTAGCACCATTTATTGTCTTTTCTAAAAAAAAAAAAAAAACCACTTTATTTTTGTCTTTTTTTTTCTTTTTAACAAAAATCAAGTGGCTGTCATTGCATGTCCTGTGTCTGATCCTTTGTTATATCCCATTGACCTGCATGTCTGCTCTGTGATAGAAGTACTTACATGGTACACGAGGGCTCTGTAGCATAACTACGTAACGGCAAGCATGTCGATGCCTCCGGCATTATTCTTTTTAGTCGGGATGGTCTTTTCCTACCAAGAGTCTTTTGTGCTTAAATAGGATTTTTAAATTTTTAAATTTTAGATCTCTTTATTTTATTTTATGACTATGAATGTTTTACCTGCACACATATGTACAATGTGTGTGCCCAGTGCCTGTGGAGATCAAAAGGGGATGTCAGATCCCCTGGAACTGGAGTTATGGATAGTTGTAGGTGTTGGGAACAAACCCATGTCCTCTGTAAGAGTGGTGAGTGCTCTCTAAACTATCGATCCATCTCTCAAGCCCCCATATATGAATTTTAAGACTTTTTCTATGTCTGGAAAATGACATTGGGTTTTGAATGGGATTGCACTGAGTCTGTGCACTGCTTTTGCTGGGGTGGTAATTTTCAAAATATTATTTTAAACAGTGCATGTGCACAGCTCCTTTCCTATCTTATGGAACCCTTTGGGAAGTATTGGTGTTTCTCCTACTTGTATGGGTTGGCAGAATTCACCAGTGAATCCATCTGGGCCAGGATTTAGTGAGGAGACTTTTAATTACTGCTTCACCTCACTGATTGTTATAGATTTGTTTAAATTGCTTATAATCTTGCTTTAAGCCAATTTTGGTGTGTCATAGGCATCTAGACACTCATCCATTCTGTATAGACTTTCCAGTGTACTGGAGTGTATGTCATTTAGGCAAGATATAATGATTTTTCTCAGTCTATAGCTATATATTGTAATGGCTCCATTTTCATTTGTAATTTTATTAATTTTGGCTTTGTCCCTCTTTCTCTTGGTCAGTTTAAAGAGCCATTATCTATCTTGTTTATCTATTCAAAGAAGCAACTCTCTGTCTCAGGGATTACCTGTATTCTTTTTTGTTTGTTGGTTCCATGTCACTAATTTCTGTCCTTTTCTTTTTTTTAATTTTTAATATTTTTTATTACGTATTTTCCTCAATTACATTTCCAATGCTATCCCAAAAGTCCCCCATACCCCCCCCACTTCCCTACCCACAATTCCCATTCTTTTGGCCTTGGCATTCCCCTGTATTGGGGCATATAAAGTTTGCAAGTCCAATGGGCCTCTCTTTCCATTGATGGCCGACTAGGCCATCTTTCGATACATATGCAGCTAGAGACAAGAACTCCGGGGTACTGGTTAGTTCATCATGTTGTTCCAACTATAGGGTTGCAGATCCCTTTAGCTCCTTGGGTACTTTCTCTAGCTTCTCCATTGGGAGCCCTGTGATACATCCAATAGCTGACTGTGAGCATCCACTCCTGTGTTTGCTAGGCCCCGGCATAGTCTCACAAGAGACAGCTATATCTGGGTCCTTACAGCAAAATCTTGCTAGTGTATGCAATGTTTGTCCTTTTCTTAATGATTTCTTTAAATCTACCAACTTGAGGTCTGGCTTGTTTCTCTCTCTCCAAAGCTTTGGGGTATACCATTAGGTTATTTGACACTTCTCCTATTTCTTAAATGTAGACACTTGGACCTATAAGCTTCCCTCTGAACTATTTCACACAACCCCATCAGTCTTGATATGTTGTGTTTTTCCTTTCATTTGATTCTAGGACCATTTCTATTTCTGTGTTTATTTCTTCAAGGGTTCATTCTTCATTCATCAATGTATTTCTTAGTCTCAAGGAGTTTGCCTGTCTCTCTTAGGGTCTCTCTTGCTGTTGATTAATAGTCTTATCTCATTGTGATCAGACAGAACATAAGGAATTGTTCCAGTTTTCTTATGTTTGTTAAGATTTGCTTTGTGTCCTAATATATGATCTATTTTTCAAGAAAGTGACATGAGCTGCTAAGAAAATGTTTATTCTGTAGTTTGAAGATAGATGTCTGTTAAGTGCATTTGATCTATGATGTCATTTAGTTCAAATATTTCTTTTTCATCTTTTAGTAAACTGCCAAATGGTGTGGTTGGGGTATTGAAGTCACACATTGCTATCATCCTGGGTTTTATCTGTGGTTTTGCTTTCTGCGTTTGGTTGCACCTGTGTTCAGGGTGTTCGTTCAGAGCCATAGTGCCCTCTTGATAGATTGTTCTCTTAGTCAACACGAAGTGATCGTCTCGACCTTTCTCACTGTGTGGTTTGAAGTCTACTTTGCCAGATGTTAAGACAGTGGAGCATGCTTGATTCTTCGGGGAGGGGGCATTTGCTTGGACTGACTTTCTCCATCCTTTCACCCTAAGGTGATGTCTATCTTTTGAGGTGAGGTAAATATCTTGGAGCCAACAAATAGATGATTCCTTTGATTCCTTCCTCTTGTTTGTCCTTCTCTTCTCTCCAATCTATTAGTCTGTTTCTGTTGATTGGAGAACTAAGTCCATTAGTATTTAGAGTTATTGCTGTATATTATATATTGATGAGGTCTGTGGTCTCAGGCAAGTCTTAGGGATAGCCTGAGCTTGTATAGGTCCTGGTGGGAGCTAGGGATGGGCAAGAACCTAGAGATGGTGCCTCTCTGACCTCAGACAGATTCCAGGCTGATCCCACTGGCCATAGTGGGTGAGGCCTGGTTTATGGTTAGCCTTTCTTGCCTCGGGTGCTAGGACAGATCCTGTGCAGACTAGGCTGGAGGCGTGGGCAAATGCTTTCCTGACCTCAAACAGTTCCAGGACTGGTCTGAGTTGTGAGCTGGGACATCTTGTTACCAGTGCAGCCTTCTGTCACCATCATAAACATCTCCTCATTGGTTGTAAAGGGGGCTAACTGGCACTGATGAGAAAATCCAATGTTGTCCAGTCATCACTTTCTCCCAGTATAGATATTTTTAAATTTAAGGTCACTGTATTAAAAATACTATACATTTTATGTTATAGAAAAAAATTAAAAGATTGATTTTATGTACATGAGCATTTTGTCAGCATGTATGTAAGGACACTGTGTGTGCCTGATATCTGTGAGTCCTCTGAACTGGAGTTACAGATAGTTGTGAGCAGCCATGTGGGTGCTGAGAACTGAAGTTGGGGTTTTCTGAAAGTGCTCTTAATGCTGAGTCACCTCTCCAGGCCTTGAATTTTAAAACATCTAAATATACATAAAGGGTGGGAAGATAAAAACAACAAAAAAGCTTTGTATACACTTGACATCACTTCAATCCATCCACCTTTTCTCTAAAGTGTTTTGTTTTGTTTTGTTTGTTGTTGGTTTTTTTGTTAAGGCTGGGTCTTACTATGTCACTTGAGCTGGCCTGTATTTACTATATAATCCAGGCTGGCCTCAAACACAGGATTCTCCTACTTCAACCTCCGAAGTGCTGGGAACGCCATCACCCACTTTCTGAGCTGTTTGAACGGAAGTTGAAGACATGAAAGGAACTTTGCCCCTAGGTACTGCAACAGGACTCTCCAAAGAAATGAGGAATTTTGGGATGGATAAATCAGTTTCATGCTCCAGACAATGAGAGCTGTGGAAGCCCACCCAAGACAATGCTTCCTGGGCCCCGTTGTTCAGCAAATCACCACAGTATGTCGTTGGAACACAAGTTCTTTTTGGGCAGATCCTGTCTGATGATGACTTAAGTACCAAACACATATTTTTTTCCCAGTGAATTTTAAAATGTATTTGTTTAGCTGGGGTTCTCTCCAGTGTAGGAACTGGTCAATGTCACACACTGCAGCTGATTGCTTTCCACCCATAGACAGTCAGTCTTTACAACTATAAAATGGACCCTGGGTTACTACTTTTTGTCATAGTTTCATCACAGTCATCCAAAGTTGTTATGTTTCTTCTCAGCTGAAGTCTATACTTTGGTTAATCGGATTTCCTTCTGTTTGAGCAGGTTTTAGTTTATGGGGCATTGGTAAGAAGAACCACACGAAAGGCCCCATTCTTACCACGTGGTTTCAGGGGTAATTGGTCTTAGTGTCTTGCCTGTGAAGTCACAGGGTTTTGTGTGTGTTTGTTTGTTTAGCTTTCCTTGTTGTGTTCTTTGAAAAGATACTATGCACAACCCACAGTGTCTAAGGTTTTATTGCTATAAAGAGACACCGTGACCACAGCAACCCATACAAAGGAAAACATTTCATTGGGGCTGCCTACAGTTCAGAGGCTTAGTCCACTATCATCATGGCAGGAAGCATGGTAGCATCCAGGCAGACATGGGGCTGAGAGTTCTATATCTTGATCTACAGGCAGCAGGAAGAAAGAGAGAGAGAGACTGGGCTTGGCTCAAGTTTCTGAGATTTCAAAGTCTACCCCCAGTGACATACTTCCTCCAAGAAGACCACACCTCCTAATAGTGCCACTCTCTATGGGCCCATGGAGGTCATTTTTATTCAGACCGCCATATATAGCTTCCTTAAAAGCTGAAGATCTATGAAAACAATTAAGAAATCTGGTGTATGAGAGATTTGGTTATTCTCTCCCATCTGTTTTTGCAATCATTTATTCATGCCAGTACTTACCCACAACTATTTATTTTATACTTACAAACTAGTACTATTGAAGTGATTTCAGTTTTCACCACTGGGATGTGTGTGTGCATGTATGTGAGTGTGTGTGTGTGTGTGTGTGTGTGTGTGTGTGTGTAACATGACAAATACATTCTAAATTTTACCTAGAATTGTAAATTGTGAGGACAGCAAAACGAATCACGGAAATCAAGACAACTTTAAAAAGCTACACTATTAAACCAATGTGACACTGGAGCAATATGAAAGTGTAGCAATAAGCTGGCAGAGTTAGAGAAAGACCCATATATATCATCAGCTATGGGTACCAGCAATGGAAGATACTCCTTCAGTAAGCTGCACTGAGTCAACTGGATACCTAAAGGGATTAAAGTGAACTTTTCCCACTGATTCAAACTAAGCAATATACTGCTAAATGGCAGAGCCCTGCCCTGAGACATCCAACATTCGGCAGTGTCACTACTGGATGAGTGTCTGGTCTGTGTTACTGAACCCCACTATGCCCATGACATCACTAGGCAATAGAGTGTTATGGGAGCTTCCTGGTATCTGCTTCCCATCACTGTCTGAAACAGCGTTACACAGCACAGGGCTGTTTATATATAGTTCCCTTCCAGCTGACAGACCAATGTGAGAGTGGAAACAGAGAGATAAGAGGAGACTGCTCAGCACTTTACCAACAGGCGTTCTTCTGAAAGGACACAAATTTCAACCCTGAAAGGAAAAGGGGTTGACACAGAGTCTCCCTCGGTTATTCAGACGAGTCTTGAACTTACTGCATAACCCAGGCTGATCTCAAACTCACCATCCTCCTGCCTCAGCTTCCAGAACTCTGGATTTATACACATGTGCCAAGACACTCCAGGCTCTGAATGCAAATAACAGTAATTAGGACTTCGCTAAATTTAAAACAGTGTGAAGAGTGTGTAGCCATGCAGATGGGAAAAACATCTATAACCTTTATGACTGAGGGAAGACCCAGATCTATAACTTGAAATGATATGTTGTGCACAACACCCTTGTGATTTTACATAAGTTTTAGGAGGAAACGCTGGAAAAACATTTATCAAATTAAAGCACTGACTGTGGGTCTCATGGATGGGGAAGTGACTAAATCTAATAACTTATAGTCACTGAAAATGAATGCTGGAACATACATTTAAGCTTAAGGAGGAAGGAAATCCCCTCAATCCCTCACATTTTGATCACTCATGGATATGTCTTCATACTTGTAACTTCCACTGCTGTGTGAGTATAAGATTCTTTATTGACTTGTTATTCGTCTTTTCTTCTGTGCTCTGGTTCTTTGTTTTGTTAGAGCTTCTTTTACATAGCTTGTATCACCATACATCACATATTAGTCAGGATTCTCTAGAGGAGAACTAATGAGATGGATATCGGGCTGGTGAGATGGCTCAGTGGGTAAGAGCACCCGACTGCTCTTCCGAAGGTCCAGAGTTCAAATCCCAGCAACCACATGGTGGCTCACAACCATCCGCAACGAGATCTGGCGCCCTCTTCTGGAGTGTCTGAAGACAGCTACAGTGTACTTACATATAATAAATAAATAAATCTTTAAAAAAAAAAAAAGATTGATATCTGCCCCCCCCCAACTCATCTCTCTCTCTCTGTGTGTGTGTGTGTGTGTGTGTGTGTGTGTGTGTGTGTGTGTGTGTCTGTAAATGACTTACAGGCTGTCCAACAGCAATTGTCCAGCTAGTCCAACAACAACTGTCCACCAATGGAAAGTCCAAGAATCCAGCCTCGTTATAGATTTTACTAGATTCTTGGATATATCGGTTTCCTTCCAATTGGGGAGCCATCATCATGGTTCCTTGGGCCATTATGCTACTATTGCTTGTTTCTGATTAGTAGAGACCAGACACATCCATGCCCTTCTTGAATGGCCACTCTCTGATGTACTAGGCCCAAGTGAAATTTCATCCTTATGTGATAGGATCCCAAAATCTTCTTAAGAGTAACACTGAGTCTGTGTCTTCTAAAGACTTAAATAGACTTGACAGATGAGTGTTTGTCAGAAAACATTCTGACAAAGTGTCAATGTCTTCTTAGTGTCCCTTAAGTCTAATAACATTAATTACACATGCTTCCAGTGGAAACCTAACTCAGGTATTGAATTTTTTCTAGAAGCCTGGCAGAATATTTCATGTCTGCTCGGCTACAATGGTATCACAGCGCCATCGCTGACCAAGTCTACAGTAAAGGTTAATGGAATTGCCATGGTTTGCTAATCTACTCTTTTGGAATGGGCTTGTCTTTACTAGAGCTACCACTGCCAGAAGCGCAGATGCTAGGCATGCGCAGAGAGCCTGGCAGAAGTGTGGTTACGGCAAAGCTGTTGACTACTGAGACATTGCTTCTTTTTTTTTCCCCTGAAAGTGGAATTTTCAAATGACTTTAGCTTATTACTAAGATTTGGGGTGGAAAAACTATTGGATACCACTTTATTTAAAAATAAGACAATCTGAGCCTGCTGCAAAAGGAAGAATAAAACATTCCTCTTAAATAGCACAACCACACCCAACTTTCTAGGGATGTAGATGATGCATACATTCCAAGCAGCTTGGTAAGCTGTTCCGAAGAACCGTTTACGAACTCACACCGTCTTAACTATTCATTACTTTCCACAATTGCCATTGTTTTAGAACTTCAATGATTAAGTCAATATTCCTCACAAATTTTAAAACTGGGTCAAACATAAGTACCTTTATTGTAAATGTCGGGAGAAAAGAAAAGAGCCATCAGTAGTATTGTAGGCACTGGCATTACTTGCGGTCATTCCCTCTGTGGGTGTAGGAGTGCAGGAGAAAGCAGCCAGGGCAAATGTTGAGAGTCATTTCTAGCCGGCAAGCATTCCACTAAGAAAACTTGTGTTACTTTCTTTAAGGAGAAACTCTCATTTCTGGTGTTAGATGCCTCGGATGGTTTTATTCTGCATTGCTGAGGATGGACGTATTAAATTTGGGGCTTGAGCACCTCAGGGTATGAGTGTACTGAGCAACCGTGCAGTACAGAGAGTTTGGAAAGGGCTGCTATCAGGCTTAGGCAGAAGTCAGTGGAGAGAAGGGGAGCTGTGTGATTCAAGCTGCAGGAGTAGTTATCTTCTGGGTAGAGAGACTTCAGCTAAGCCCTCTGCAACTGCTGTTTCTTCCTCGGACTCCATGTCATAGGGAAAGCTCCAGGACAGAACTCTGTGGCTACCTAGTTCCCCAACCCCCAGGACCAGTCTGGAAACTTCCAGCTGTGGCAAAGCTTCTGACAGATCCTCCCTAGCTGACCCGCGATGAGGCATTCTTGTTTTGACCGTGTAATGTTTACAACCAGAAATGTTGGCCTCACACTGAGGTCTTGGGCAGCTTCATTCCTAGGCTTCGGTCCCCTTGGGATCAAAGGGTCAGCAGCAGTTGGCAATATCTGTTAGTTGCCTTTGTGGAGGTGGGAGGTGGTTTAGCCTCAAAATGGGAGGGGCAGCACGAAAGACTTTCCCACCTCCTGCCTATCACTTTTGAAAGAATTGGAGGAGTAGCCATTGGGGCTGGAGACTGAAGGTAAAGGGTTGTTTCCCACCCCTACATGGCCTCCAGTGCAACAAGGTGTGAGTGGATTATGTAATGGATTAATTATCCAGAGTGGCAGAGTTGGAAGCCAGAGCTCATTAGCTGTCAATTCCGTTTTCCAGCTATCCATGGCTAGCCAATGATACTCACCCTGTCATAGTCTACCAGTGCTTAGAGAGAGTTCCTGTGGCTTCATTCCACCCCACAAGTACTAAGGCTCGAAGATATATTAGTGTAGGACCCCAGGGTACCAGAGGGATGATGGACAATGAATTTGGGGGGTACGCTGTAAGGGCAAGAATATTTGGTTGGACGTGTTACTTTCCATGTAATGTAACAGCTGTCCTACATTCTTTGCGATACTCAAAGGCTAAAAAGTAATTTGCCACTCAGCAAATTCCTCCTATCTTGTGCTCACGGACACGTGGGAGGCTCTGAATTTCTGCTCATGGCCACAATCACAAGACTGGCTCTTCCTCTATGTCTATTTAAATGCTTTTCTTACCCACAAGAGCTACAAGATAAATGCACATGCTTCTTAGACTTCTGTTCTGTTCATGTGAAAAGCTAAGGGAAAATTCAGACTGTCCTGAGGGGAATTCTGAGTTCATCCATTGCCCAAGGGTAATAAATACATAAAGGAGATGTTTGCCTTTTCCCCTTCAGTCTGTGTGTGTGTGTGTGCGTGTGTGTGCGTGTGTGTGTGCATGTTGCACGCATGCACACATGAATGTGTGTACATGTGTGTATGTGCACATGCATGTATATATGCATACATGTGTGTGTATCCTCTACTTCTTCCTCTCTCTTCATGGAGTTGCAGTGGGTGTGGATGTGAATCTCCCTGGGGACAGTAAGAGGGACAACAGGGCAATGACCTGGCACTCATAAGTCACTTGAGACCACCAATCCATGTTTTCTCTTCTGGTTGACTAACTCAGATTAAAATAGTCTCCAAAAACAAAATCCTCTTGACTTTAAAGTATATGTCTGATTTTCTTTTTCATTATACAGAGAACCACATTTTTAAACTATGTGCCACTTTTCTGTTCATGAGTTCAAAGCCTCCCTCCCAGTTCATAAATAGAGGGCAAGAGAGGGAGCGGAAAGATGCCTGGGACAGGAGCAGAGAAATGGGGAGACACCTGCAGGCCACAGCCAATGGACACGTGCAGTATCGTCTTGCTACTGACATCTGAAGAAGGGGCCTTTTGGTGTTGTGACTGTTGTGAAAGGCCCCACACTTACCAAGTTTCAGGTGTTCATATAATAGGTAATACTGTGGGAAACATACGTTTGAAACTGGGTTATATACATTTGAAGAAGTGAAAGTTTTACCTCTAGAGGCATAAGTCTTTAACTAATCATCAAGGAGAGCAACAGTACAACTGAGAAAGGTGTACATGAATAGGATGCAAAAAGCAATATTTGGGAAGTGCTGCAAGGCAAGAGTCATGCGGTAGAACTGATTAATCACTGGACAACAACATTAGTGGGTGCAGCTACTGCAGGGACCAGTAGGAAGCATTGTCAAAAAGCTAAAACACAATTACCGTATGTCCCAGCTAGATCCTCCCAGATACATTCTCAAGGGACTTCCAGTCAACACACTTGCACACCCATGTTTCTTACTACATTATCCATAACAGCTAGAACCCAGATCCAGCTAGCTGTCTATCCATGGACGAATGCATAAAGAAAAGGAAAACACAACATTTGCAGGAAAATGGATAGAACCTTCTTTTATTTCTGGTTAATATTGGGCTCTCTGTAATATCCTCAAGAATTGTATAAACTGTATGTAGGGTTTATCATTGTAATAATCAAGGAGGCTAGTTTGACATAAGCTATTCTGCTATTATCATAATCAAACAGGGTTTTTTCTCTCTCTCTTGTCTCTGTCTCCCTCTATGACTCTCTTCCTCTTCTTCCTCCTCCTCCTCCTCTTCCTCCTCCTCTTTTTCTTCCTTTCTTTTCTATTCTTTTCTTTGAGACAGAATCTTTTTGTGTAGCCCTGGAACTCACTTTGTAGACCATGCTGGCCTTAAACTTAAATCCTTTCCCTTCTGCGTAGTGGGATTAGAGGTGTGTGCTACCATACCTGGCCACTTATGTTTCTTTCTTTGAGTATTTAGTCCACTAGAAATTTATTCAGTGGCATTTTACAAGATAAAAATGCCAACTTTGGTTTCTTTTTATATAGTGGCTTGCAATAATTTTTTATCCCTTTTTTTTAAGTTAGCACAGGAAGCAACGGGCTCCATTCTTCTGGACCGTGCTGGTGAAGTGCACACATGGTGCACATATACATGCAGGTGGAGTTGGGATGAAGTCATTCAGGTGTTCAAATGTGAGTAAATTCATTTCTTGCCAAAAAAAAATTGAAGGAAATTCTGGCTCGTGGCAAGCTATGACCTAGAGGAAAAAGGCACGCCTATTGGAAATTCCAGATATGTATATAAATGAAATACTACCTTTTAGCTTTTGTCTTAATTTTTATGTAATTATTTATAAAGCTGTTGATTTCTTAAAGGTAAAAGTCAACAATTCACTTGGCTTTGTAACCATTTACAAGTAAAATATAAAATGGCAATTACACAGAGAATAGGAGTATGGCCTCTAGAGAGAAAGAGTCTATATTGAGTTATCCTGTGATGGGGCACCATACCTCTACAGGACACTGTACATTGGCTACAGGACAGTGGTGTCCCTATGGGACATCATACATAGGGTAGCAAGGAACATGATTTTTGAAGCATTAGATGTGTTACCATTTATGTCTATTGACTATGAGGGATGGCACATTTTGATTTTGTTTTGATAGAGAGTCTCTTTCTGTAGCTCAGGTTACTCTTGAATTCATTATATCCCCCTGTCTCAGCCTCTCAGTTCTAGGATTACAGATGTGTGCCACATCTGGTGGAGCTTTGCTGTTTGGCTGTTTTTGTTGCGTATTTACTACCAGAAAAGTAGTAACACCTTTAGACAGTGCCCTTTCCTGGAAGAACGCTATCCTGTCCTGTTCACTGAAATCTAATCGTAAATGACCTTTGAAAGGCAGCCGTTTCTTTTTTTTTTTAAAGCATGCCAACTTAAATTTTAATATTAAAAAAAATCACATTGTGACAAATGATAAAGCAATGAAATTCCCTTTTGTTGGTTCAGTCAGTCTGTGCAGTTATTCTAACTTATCTTGTCAGATTTTTATTAATAAAGTAATAGTTTGGTTCAAAAATAATTGACTGAAGAGACAGTGTACAGAAAAGGGAAAATCCTTGCTGTTGAGGCCATAGAAGGAGACCAGGTGGCCTGCTCTATCACCTTAGGCCTGTTCCCTTGAGACAGGTTCTTCCATTGAATCCAGGGCCTGCTATTTGTCTGCTAGGCTGCCAGTCAGCCAGTCCCATCAGCCCTCCTTTTTTTCCCCATCTCCTCTCCAAGGTCAGCTCACTCCTGGCTTTTATGTTGCAGCTGAGAACCTGAAATCAGGTGTGTTCATTTAATTTACAGAGTGAGTGCACTTACTGGCTAAAGCACTTCCCTGGCCCCAAAGGTTTCTCAAATAGAATATCCAGCCCAGTTACAAATTTTATAAATTAGATACCAACAAAATTAAATTTTTTGGTTTGTGCAAGACATGGTTTTTTAAAGTAAGGGAAAAATCATTGACTTGGAGAAAACATGTTCAGACTATATACTTTCAAAAGGTCTTGCATCTAGACTATGTAACAAACACAAGTATATAAACATGTTCTTTAAAAATAGGGAAAATTACCACTGAACAAAAGGAAATATATTAAAAATACAAAATAAAGGCATAATTAAATCCTAGTAGATACTACATTATAAACGGATGTCTGAAGGGGAAAGACTGGCAAAGTCTTCTGTTGGCAAGGACACACTTGGCAAAACCTCTCACTTTCTGATGTCAATGCAAAATGGAAAAGCCACTTTGGAAGACAGCTTGACTTGAATAGCATCATTGGCTTATTTATAACATAGTAATTATACTCTAACATAGATGCCAAGGAGGAAGAAGACTATCCATGTACAAAGACATATATACAAGCAATATATACAAATATTACATCTTTGAGTAACAGCCCAATCTAGAAGTGACCCACATTTCCATGACAAGGTAAATGGATGCACGAACACTGTGTGTGTATATTCATTCTGTGGAAAGCTAATAAACTGTAAAAAGCAATGAGATACTGATAAATAATGTAGCTCACGGAGGCACATATTCATAAAGAAGCCAGATTCCAGAGAATAAACACATGTCACAGGAGTTCATTTCTATAAAATTCTAGAAAAAAAAATCAATTCAATCTAGATAGTTAATGATTAGGGTTGAGTGTAGATTATCATTAAAAACTATATATGATGTATTTTTCAGATTTATTTATTTTTATCTGCATTGGTGTTTTGTCTGCATGCATATCTGTGTGAGGGCATCAGGTCCCCTGGAACTGGAGCCACTAACAGTGGTGAGCTCCCGTGTGATTCTGAGAACTGAACCCAGGCCCTCTGGAAGGGCAGTCAGTGTTCTTAACCTCTGAGCCATCTCTCCAACTCTATACGATGCATTCTATATCCTCACTGTAGTGGTCAAGAATGTATTTGTCAAAGTGTATTGGCCAAAAGATGAGCCACCCACTTAAAATAATACATCTTATTATATGTAAATAACATCTCAATACATATTTGATTAAAAAGTTTTTGAAATATTGTGTATCTAAGAATTCATCATAACAGATTAGACAACTGCTAAAGAAATACTCCAAGTGTGCTTGTTGCTATAATCTCTACACTCTTTTCAAACAAGTTTCAGACTCTATTCATTGTGATGGTTAGTGCTATATTCTGTGACAGGAACTGGACTTACCTAGGAGACAAGTCTCTAGGCAAACCTATGAGGAGTTGTTTAGATTAGTTAGCCTATGGGTATGCCCATGAGGGATTGCCTTGACTGAGTTCATTGAAATGGGAAGACCAGCACCATTCACTGGAAACACAGTGCAGAGGGCTGGTTCTTGCAGGCAGGGCCAGTAAGCTAGGTTCACTCGAATGCCTCACATTTAGCAAGTCACTACAGAATTATCAGTTCAAACAACATAGACTTGGAACATAAATAAATAATAAATTGTGTCGTTTTAAGCCAACAAGTTTTGAGATGACTTGTTAGGCAGCAAACGAGAAGTAATACACCTTGTCCGAAAAGGCTTTCCAACTACCTTCAAGATGATCACGCATGGAGATGTTAAACACAGCTGTGGAGGCTTGAATAAGTTTGGACCCTATAGACTCATGTGTTTGAATGCTTGGCCCGTGGCACTATTAGGAGGTATGGCTTTATTGGAGGAAGTGTGGCCCCGATAGAAGAAGGTGTCACTGTGGAAGTGGAGTTTTGAGGTCCTATCTATGCTCAAACTCTGCCCAGTACAGTCTAGTCTCTTTGCTGCCTTCAGATCAACATGTAGACCTCTTGGCTCCTCCAGCACCATGTCTGCCTGCACGCTGCCATGCTTCCCACCAACATGATAACGGACCAAACTTCTGATACTGTAAGCCAGCCTCAATTAAATGCTGTCCTTCATGAGAGTTGCCTTGGTCATAGTGTCTCTTCACAGCAATGGAAACCCTACCTAAGCAATGGCCCTTCCCTAGACCTTGTCATGTCGTAGAAAATGGAGTAAATATGTAATTAGCCACAGTGATTTATTACAGTTATCACAAGGGTGCCCTTGGGAGGAGAGGTGACCTACACACTCTCCTTATGACTGGGAGTTTGGGCTGGGATTTACGGAGCCATCCACAGCCTTCCAGTGTATTTCATGCTGGGCTCCTTTGCCCCCCTTTCTGAAGCTTATTCTTTTAGACTACAAAGAGCTAACTCATCTCAGGGGAGACTTAAAATCATCCATTAGGAGGCAAGAAAAACTACAACTTCTTTAATATTTATTTTTATTACATCTTTTAAAAATTTATGTTTTGTTTAAATTTTATTATAAACAAAATATATTAATATGGTACCATAAATATAGAGTTTAAAAATTTATAAATGCTCAAAGAACTTTTATCGATAGTATTTAGACATCTTGAGATCTCCTCATATAAACACATGTCTAAATTTTTGTCAGGAATCCCAACCTGCAGACTGCATCTGATTCTAAGCTGTCTTCAAGGAAATTCTCCTGTGTCACTAGAGTCATCTTGTGATATTCCCTTCTCTGTTCCTTCCCAGTTCTTCCCCTTAGAGGCCTGAGAGGTCAACATGGGAGAAGTCAAACACAGCTGTGGAGGTTTAAATAGGTTTGCTCCCACAGGCTCATGTGTTTGAATGCTTGGCCCATGGGGAGTGGCACTATTAGGAGGGGTGGCCTTGTTGGAGGAAGTGCAGCCTTGTTAGAGGAGGTGTGTCACTGTGGAGGTGGGGCTTTGAGGACATACATTCTCTCTCTCTCTCTCTCTCTCTCTCTCTCTCTCTCTCTCTCTCTCTCCCTCTGCCTAGTGTGAAATCCAAAAATCCTAACAGAATTTACAGGCTCTCTCTTGTCATACAACCCATGTCCCTTCCTGGAAGGGGATGATATACTCCGTTTGCAATGCAGAGGCCCTGCTCCTGGTCCCCAGAGGGAAGAACACCACATAGTTTCTGTAAAATCCTCAAATCCATCATAAAGTCTTGATGAATCAGCAGCCAGGATGAGGAAAGGAAAGGTAAAATGGACAAGAGGTTTCCTGCGAGAAGAGGGTGACGAACACTTCCCTCTGTGTGCCAGGCAGCCTGAGAAGAGGACAGTACCTAGTCCCTTACAACACACAGGGTCAAGATGCAACTTCTACTTCTTCTCTCTCATCTTGTCTTCCATCAGAGATGGGCAGTGCCAAGGAAGCTCACCCAGCACAGTCTGTATCCTCAAACTGCAGAGAGACCCACATTGGCTATGCTGGGGTATTGATAAAGGAAAAGAACTTAGAACTCAAAGGAGGCGAAGAACCAGGGGTGGGAATGTGCCTATTCTTTACACGGTGTCTATTTCTTTTTGAAGTATAAAAATGGTTCTGAAACACTCCATCATGTTTTCCCTTTTTTATGTTTTTTTTTAAATTTTATTTACTTCCCATAAAAGCCCTTGAGGTCTCAGTCCTACACAAAGGACTATAGGCCACTGAGGAAAGCTGGGCATAGGGGACACAAGTCTTCCCAGGGAAGAGCACACCAATTAACTGCCCCGTGACAAACACTCAGCCCTGAAAATGTACATACAAGTAACACCATATGGACTGAAAAGGTTAAATTTGTATGCATGCAATAATGGTGGAAGGAAGGAAGGAAGGAAGGAAGGAAGGAAGGAAGGAAGAAAGAAAGAAAGAAAGAAAGAAAGAAAGAAAGAAAGAAAGAAAGAAAGAAAGAAAGAAAGGAAGGAAGGAAGAAAGGAAGGAAGAAAGAAAGGAAGGAAGAAAGGCCACATATTTTAAAGAGAACAGGAGCGGCTTATGGGAGAAGCTTGGCAGGAAGAAAGGGGCGGGAGAAATGCTGCAATCAAGGTATAATCTCAAAAAATTATGTTCAATATAGTGGTGCACACAAAACAAACAACTCCGTCATTTTGCTTTGTTTTCCTCAAAGACCAAAGCTGTCCCAGGAATGGAAAATGGACAGGTAAAGGAGGGGTGTGTGTGTGTGTGTGTGTGTGTGTGAGAGAGAGAGAGAGAGAGAGAGAGAGAGAGAGAGAGAGAGAGAGAGAGAGAAGGGAGAGGGGCCAAACCTTTTTTCTTTTAAAATAAAATTTTTAATTAAAAACAAAAACCTATGTGTATGCATTTTTAAAACCACTTTGCAATTTGTGTTTATTTACTTATTCTATGTGTTTAGGTGTTTTGCCTGCATGGATCTGTGCATCACAAGTGTGCCTGGTGCCTGTAGATACCAAAAGAGTTTTCAGAGCCCCAGGAACTAAAGTCAATGACTGTTGGAAGGCCACCATGCAGTGCTGGGAATTGATCCCAGGTCCTCTGGAAGAGCAGTTGGTGCTCACAACTGCTGAGCCAGCTCTCCAGCCCTTTACTCTTCATTTTGAGATGTCTCACTAAAACCTGCCCAGGTTTGAACTTGTGATCCTCCAACTTAAGCCTTCCTTGTAGCTGGGATTACAGGCTTGCATCCCAAGGTTTATAAGGAAATCTTATAATATGCCCCTTAGTAAGAGTTGTAAATGTTATTTAACTTTACTTTCTTTGTATTTTCCAAGTGCAAGGAAGCAGCAGAGCAGAGATGGCTTCAGAGCAGAGATGGCTTTATACCATAGCAGGGAAGTTTTGCTGGCACTGTGTCCTGGTGTAGAAGTCACAGAATAGCAACAAAAGCAAACATCGCCCAGGGACTTCGAATGTTCCCGGGAGAAGATCAGTGGCTTTGGAAAACATACCATGAGGTGAAATTATAACCTAGTTATTGTCTTTATTGAGATACGTGTGGGTGGCAGCAGTTAGGTTGTGATGGTTTAGTTTATGTCTCAACATGAATTGGCCCACAGTGCCTGGGTATTTCATCAACATTATCCTAAATGTTTCTGTGAAGATATTTTTGGATGAAATTAGCATTTACATTATCAGATTTTGAGTAAATTACTCTCCAATATGTGTGGGTGTCATCCAATCAGCTGAAGGTGGAAAAACCAAACAAAAAACAAAGAATGGCCTTCCATGAACAAAAGGGAATTCTGCCAGTAGACTGCCTTTGAATTAGACAGTAGCTCTTCCCAGAGCCACCAGCCTCTCTGCCTCCCCCTGCTAGATCCAGTCACACAAGCCAGTTCCTTAAAATGGATTTCAGCCCTCCACCCCCACCTCTCTTGAGCTATGTATAACAGACATTTGCAGAAAGAACACAAGAACAAAAGGAAGGGGATGCAGACAGCGAAGCAGAGGGGGAGGAAAAGACCAAAAAGAGAAGGAGGGGAAGGAAGGTGGGGGTCGAAGGGGGAAGGAGGAAAAAAAGGAGAGACTTTGGAGTTGAAAAAGGATCACAGATTGGACATCATGCCATCAAATTGTCTGGAAAAGCCACCATCAAAAGAAATCTCTAGACGGAGCTTCTTTGAGTTTTCAACTCCAGGGAAAGAGAAACTGGCTCATTTCCAAGGAGGGATGTGTGGGCTTTGACCAAAGGAGCGAGGCCTCTGCTCAGCAGCCACACAGACAGTGGGATGGTGTCTTCCCTGAAGACCCAGAGGAAACGGGACCAGAAAGGGACCCACCAGCCCCAGCTTCACTCTGTGTAACATTTGAACACCTGTCAGTCAACATCCTTTATGTCAAAGATATCCTATAAGATACTAAAAATTGCAATCAGATCAAAATACTTGTGTATTTATTGGAAAGAATGTGTTAACGACTTCCAAGAACTGATTTGGTTTTCAGTTCTAAAGTTGGTAAGCCTAAAACAAACACAGCAACCTAAACAGGAACAAAATAAGAGAGGGGAAGAACAGGTTATCAAATTAAAAGTATCGGAAGCTAGGACTGGAGAGATGGCTCAGTGGTGAAGAACACTCGTCCTGGCAGGAGACCTGGTTCAGTTCCCAGCATCCACATGGCAGATCACAACCATCCATAACTCCAGTTCCAAAGGACCTCCCCCCATTTTTTTTTTTTTTTTTTTTTTTTGGTTTTTCGAGACAGGGCTTTTCTGTGAACTCACTCTGTAGACCAGGCTGGCCTCGAACTCAGAAATCCGCCTGCCTCTGCCTCACAAGTGCTGGTATTAAAGGTGTGTGCCACCACACCCTGGCAAGGAGCAGCAATTGCTGTCTTTTAAAGGGTTACCCCAAATTGCAGTTCAATAACTATAAATATTTTAAGACATTAATCAGATGTGTTTGTCCTGAGAGAGTATTCCACTAAGAAAGCTGGCCTAGCCTCTAACCTGTAATTCTTCCGCCTTCACTTCCTGAGAGCTGGTACTAAACAGAAAAAGACATTTATTGAGAGCTTTCTCCAACTATATTAAAAAATAACAATATCATGGAAAGAAAGGCAGTCACCTGCCTCCATCCTTCACAGCCACTGCAATAGCTTCAGCTCAAATAGAAAAAAAGATAGGACCATGTTTGCATTTCAAACTGTCACAAGTGGACAGTGAGCCTAATCTCTTGATGGTGCTAATCCTGGGATTGGCCTGCACACCGGTAGCACGTACTCAGATGGAGCAGCGACATCGGTTTCCTTTGGGGACAGTGGTGACCTTCCTATCCTAAAAGTTGTGCCCACCCTCACCTCTCACCCTAGGTGTTAACCTTGGCATCTTCCTTCAGTCATCATGATACAGTGCCTGACAGAGACCACAGAGGAAGGGTGCGCTCTGCCTCCATTTCAGAGACTTGGCAGTGTGTGGTGAGGATTTCCCCTATGGCTAGGAGAGCAGAGAGCTGAGAGAACAGGCAGAATCAGGGGCTGGTGTCATCTTCCAAGGCCACCCTTCATGACTCGTTTCCACCAGTCAGGCGCTAAAGCCTTCAGACAGCACCACACACTGGGTCTGCGAGCTGAAGGCAGTCTGTAGGGGCTGTTCTCCATGCAAACCGGAACGCTTCTAAGAGCTGATTCAAAACTGCTACACAACCTTAGAATTGTAACTGATGATTTGTGCCTGGCAAGGGAGCGAGCTGACCAGTGAACACTATCATTCATAATAAATGAAGAATTGAGCACTGTGGTCTCATTGTTTTTAATGTTGGTATTTTCGTGAATCTATAATCAGCTATTTTTTAAAAAATATTTTGATGTAAGCCTCTAGTTCCTTATATGTGACAGAAACTTGAGAAGGAAGGCCTTTTCTTTTCGTTTGGCAGTGCCACTCGACATGAACAGATGCAGGCTATTTATAGTCTCCGTCCTTCTCCACAGAAAAACTCATTTGTTTAGTTGCAGAGTCTCTGTGTTTGATTACAAGATATCCTGCATTGTATCTGTTGAGATATGACGTTTGTCCTTTTATCTGCAGCTGTTAAGATAATGTCTTTGTCATTTATTATGTTTTATAGTGAATTAAACTGATTGATTTCTTCATGTGAACTGAATTTGCTTGTAGCTCACATTTTAATACATTGCTCAGTTTAGTTTTCTGGCTTTTAAAAGGGGTTTTCCTATCTACATTCATGAACATTAGCCTAAAATTTATGTTTATCATGTCCTTGTCAGCTTTTGAAATAAAATTATGTGAATCTCATGAAATAGGTTCTAAGTATTTCCAGCTTAATCCCTGAGCTGTCTGTGTAAGATCGGGGATTAGCTGGCCCTTCCCTCACAAATGCTCTGTAAGAATCATAGGCCTGGTGTTTTCACTGTCAGATAACATTTGTTAAAAAGAAAGAAAGAAAAGTCATGTTGGCTGGAGCTGTGTAGTCCACGGTACAGCTTGTGCATAGCACACAGGAGCCCCGTTTCATTGCCAGTTCGCAAAACAAAGTATAGGACTCTTGGTCTTTATAGAAACTTCATCCTAACACGTAAATGTATTAGCATAAATGAATGAAACCGTTCTTTGGTGATCCCTCCCTTATCCACAGCATCAGTCGCTGGCTTCCTTGCCTTCCCGTGCTGGTTTTTCCTCTCTTCTCTTTTGCCTTTATCGGTTCTGACAGGCAGTCACCAGTCTCAAGCAGTGACTTCTTAGAGAGCTAGAGTCTGGCTTGTTTGTCCTTGGGCTTGCTTCTTGCTTGATATACCTTTATTTACTCTTTTGTCTATTTTCCTCGAATTCCTGTCTCTGTCCTGTTTCTTATTTCTCAAAACTGAACTGAACGTCTAAGCCACTTCCTTTCCAGCTATTCCTTTTTCAATAATTCTTGGAACTAATAAGTGTCCCTCCGAGACAATCTCTCCCCTCAGGTTTGACACTATAATTACTCAATTTCAAGTGCTCAAATTTTTTCGTTAGGATTTATTCTTTGTTGTTTAGAAATAACTTTTAATTTCCAAGGATGTAGCTCCTGTTGTTGCTATTGTTGAGTTTGAGCATGGTTTCAATGACGACAAAGAATATATACCTTTTTGGGGGTTTTATTTTTTGTTTGTTTTTTTGTTGTTTTTTTTTTTTTTTCAGATTTGTTTCATGGCCCCTCATTTGTGGAATGTTTTGTCTTTTTCCAGACTAGACTTCTTATTTCTTCTCAGTTCTCTGGACACATCCTTTGTTGTCTCCTTGCTTCGTTTGTCTCTGTTGAGAAAAGCAGCCAGTCATTTAACACAGGCTGATGCCACCAGACCTCTTCCTCTAGATATTCATCCTGATGGTGACGGACATGTGTTCCAGTGTGAGTCTGCCTGACACTGCCTAAGCCAACACCATTCATCAATGACTAGTGAAATGTCAGATATATCAGCAGGATTGCCCAAACAAAAGATAAAGTAACACTTCACAACAACAAGATGGGGGAGGGGTGTTGGGGGGGTTGTTGGGGGGGTGGTCATGCTAGAGGGGCTGCTGCCTTTGCTATACTGTAGCTCAACCAGAAGCTGCTTGTCAAAAAGAGCCCTCGGAGCAGCTTTTGAAGGCCTTTGTTGGCACTGGCTTGAAGATGATGTTGCCGTTCAGGATTCAGTGTGTGCCTGACACCAATGACATTGTGTTCCTGCAGATAACACACAGGTCTCCAGGAGCAAAGTCCATGTGTTCTCTCTTGCTGTCATTCCAGAGGGCTCATTAAGAAACATCCTTCCTACCTCTGTGACTTTATTTTCTGCCAGCTTTGGAGGTTCTGGTTCCTAGAATGGGGAGCCTTCTGTCAGGAGTCCCAGCAAACCTAAAATCTTGGTAGCCACCGAATAATTTGTTCTCCTCTTGACTCTAGGGCAGCAGACAAACAAAGGAGTTAGGCCCTGTATTAGTTAGGGTTTTACTGCTGTGAACAGACACCATGACCAAGGCAAGTCTTATAAAAACAACATTTAATTGGAGCTGGCTTACAGGTTCAGAGATTCAGTCCATTATCATCAAGGTGGGAGCATGGCAGTATCCAGGCAGGCATGGCACAGGAGGAGCTGAGAGTTCTATGTCTTCATCCAAAGGCTGCTAGTGGAAGAATGACTTCCAGGCAACTAGGGTGAGGATCTTATACCCACACCCACAGTGACACACCCATTCCAACCAGGTCTCACCTATTCCAACAAGGCCACACCTTCAGATGGTGCCACTCCCTGGGCCAAGGATATACAAACCATCACAGGCCCTGACTGCTAGGACTAAGAAGATGGCTCAGTCAACAAAGGGTTCACCACACAAGCTGGTGGACTTGAGTCTGGCCCTCAGAACTCATGTAAAAATCCAGAAGTAGAAGCTCACACTTGCAACCCCATGCAGGGGAGGCAGAAACAGGAGGATTCCTGGGGTTCCATGGCCACCTACCTAGCCTACTCCGTGAGCTCCAGGCTCGGGAGAGACCCTGCCAAGACTGATCTCTGGCCTTACACACATGGTGGGAAGGGTGGGTCTTAAAGACTTGAAAGGACAATGAACTCAGATTTCCTTGAGGAAAGAGGCTATTGTGGCTGCATAATGCAGGCAAAAAGAAATATGTCTGCAACTGAGACATACTACTGAGCATCTCTTGCCACAAGCTGTGGTCGTCTGAGAGGAGCTGAGAAAATGCCTCCATAAGACCAGGCTACAGGCAAGTGTGTAGAGCATTTTCTTAACTGGTAATTGATGGGAGTGGTACCACCTCTGGGCTTGTGTCCAGAGTGCAATAAGCCTATAAACAGCTCCCCTCCATGGCCTTTGCATCAGCTCCTGCCTCCATGTTCATGTTCATACCCACTTCAACTTCCTGCCTTGGTTTCTCTCTAAAGTCTATGCCCCCAGATGTGAAAGCCAAAGAAACCTTTTCTTCCCCAAGTTGATTTTGGCCATGCTGTTTGGTCACAGCCATAGTAATCCTAACTAAGACACCCATTTTACCTGAATAGGCAAATATTAGCAACTATAGCCTGATAAAAGCATGACTTGCTACCCTGACGGACAGAAATGCGACCAAGAATGAAGCAAATAAAGAATGTATTCTACAGGAATGTCAATCGTAACATTTAGAACAGCTGCAACTGTAGACTCAGACTGCTGTCAACTCATCGTTCAAGCTTCCTATGGGACACACAGTCATACACAAAAATCTGTTGTTGGGGTGGAGTCAACTTAATGTGAGGTGGGAATACACTTGATGACATAGGAGTGTGCTGTAAGGACAGTGTTGATGTATTGTTCAAATCCCCTTGGGCCTCTTGATAATTTCCATGTGCTCTCTTATTTCCAGTGGTCAAGGTCCAAGTTTCATTTCTGTTGCTGTGTTAAAACATCCTGACAGAAGTCTACTTAGGCTAGAAAGACTTATTTTGGCTCATGGTTTCAGGTTATAGTCCATCACTGTGGAGATGTCACAGTGGCAAGAGCTTGAAACAGTAGGTCACATCATAGGTCAAGGATGCATGGGTGCATGTGCACCGGCTTCTTGTATATGCTCAGCTCCATTTCCCCATGTGATGGTTTGAATATGCTTGACCTAGGAAGTGGCACTATTAGGAGGTATGGCCTTGTTGGAGGAAGTGTGTCACTTTGGGAGTAGGCTTTGAGACCCTTCTAGCTACTTGGAAGATAGCTTCCTCCTCGCTGTCTGAGGATGCCAGTCTTCTCCTGTTTGCCTTTAGAACAAGATGTAGAACTCTCACCTCCTTCAGCACCATGCCTGCCTGGATACTGCCATGCTCCTCACCATGATAATAATGGACTGAAACTCTAAACCTGTAAGCCATCCCCAATTAAATGTTGTCCTTATAAGAGTTGTCTTGGCAATGGTGTCTCTTCACAGCAATGGAAACCCTAAATAAGATACCCAATTCTTATACAGTTCAGGACTCCCTGCCTAGAGAATGGTGCTGCCTACAGTGGACTGGATCTTCTCACATCAGATAATTTAAGACAATCATAGTGTGCTCCACCATGTGTGCTCTTTGGTTGGTGGTTTAGTCCCTGGGAGTTCGGGGGTACTGGCTAGTTCAAAAATCTTTCCATAGACAAATCTACAGATCAACCCAATGTAGAAAATCTCTCTGAGGCTCTCTTCCCAGGTGACTCAAAGGTGTCAATTTGACAATTTAAATTGACAACCATTCCCAGAATATTTGACTTTTCTTTCTTTCTTACTCACTTTACATTCTGATCACAGTCCTCCCCCACTCCTCCCAGTCCCCCCTCACATAGTCTCTCCCCATTCCCCTCCCCTTGTCCTCTGAGAAGTAGGAGCCACCCTGCTAGGTAACAACCCACCCTGACACATCAAGTCACTACAAGACTAGGCACATCTCTCACTGAGACCAGACAAGGCAGCCCAGTTAGGGGTAACAGTATCCACAGGTAGGCAATAGAGTCAGGGACAGGCTCCTCTCCAGTTGTTGGGAGATCCACATGAAAACCAAACTGCACATCTGCTACATATGTGTGGGACTGGGGGTGAGGGTTGGCTCATATGATTTTTCTTTTAAGGACTGCTCTTTCTCCTCAGAGAAAGACAGAAGGATCTGCGTTTCCATCCTGCCTTATATGCTTCCCAAAGGAAGCCAAGGCCAACACCATTTCCTAGAGTTGAGTAAGTCTCTGATATAAGCTGCACTCCAGCCTGTCTCTGGGGCTCTCCTGAGAGTCATGGCCTGCAGAACTTTGTCCAGATCAGGAGCTTGTCACATCTTCCTCGTCTGGCTTCTCTGCTCTGTTCCTGGTCTGTTTTCCACGTGTTTTCTGCAGAGAGTGCTTGCATGAACACCGGTATCTGAGGATTTTCTAGGGGAACTCAACCAAAATATCCTTTTACACGATTTTCTTTTCAAACATAGGTTGTCAAATGTTTGAGGTTATTACGGAAGGAGATTCACTCTTGCAATGGAAACATTTTTAAATGGACTGTTAAGATAAAATTCATCTACAAGGGCAGAGATAGCCCAGTTCCTTCATGGACTATAGATCAGCCATATTGCTTAGCCCTTTGCTCCAACAAAGTTCCCCTTCAGTGGTCTTAGCTGTAGTTGTTTAGTACAGTGCTTTATCTAGCATGTACAAGGCTCGGTCTCTCTCTCTCTCTCTCTCTCTCTCTCACACACACACACACACACACATGCACACACATACACAAACACTCATGCACGCACATACATAACTTATTTATCTCTTTTCTGCAGTTCTGAGCTGTCATTGGGTTCCAGCAAAGAGGACAATAACTTGTTCCCTAGAAATTGAAGGGCATCTGTCTCGGTCCATTTATGTCTCGGTCCACAGAATACACAGACAAGGTAATTTATAAGCTATTGGCAGTTTATGACTGCTGACAGAGAGAGAGTTATTATCCTTTGAAATTGAGGCCACTGGTAGGCTGCTCATGGCCACATGGACTGCCGTGTACCCGTGAATACGTGGGCAGCACTGGTTGGACTGGGGTCTATTAATGACAAAACTAAATAAAACAAAAAAAATCCCTAAAAGAAGACGAGAGCCTGGGAGGCAGTTTGGAGCCACGGGGAAGGTGGAGGGTGGTAGTGGTGGATGGGTATGATCAATACACATTGTAGAAATGTATGGAACTTTCAAAGAATAAATAAAGGAAGGCATTTCCTCCCATAGTTCAGCAGCTGAGCAGTCTCAGATCAAGCTGCTGGCATCTGCTGCTTGTCTGGTGCTCTCTTGGCATGTACTCACAGGCAGAAGTGCCAAAGAGGGGCTGGTGAGATGGCTCAGTGGGTAAGAGCACCCGACTGCTCTTCCGAAGGTCCAGAGTTCAAATCCCAGCAACCACATGGTGGCTCACAACCATCCACAACGAGATCTGGCGCCCTCTTCTGGAGTGTCTGAAGACAGCTACAGTGTACTTATATATAATAAATAAATCTTTAAAAAAAAAAAAAAAAGAAGTGCCAAAGAGTGCAAGCCTATTCTCCCTGCCTCCACCAGTGTGTGTGTGTGTGTGTGTGTGTGTGTGTGTGTGTGTGTGTGTGTGTGTGTGTGTATGAGAGAGAAAGATGTATGATGTATGGATAGAAGACATCATCCACCTTATTTCTTTAAAACTAGGGTTCTCACTAGGCTGGTGGCAAGCAAGCCACAGTGACTGTCCTATTTCCACTCTCCAAAGATCTAGGAAACCCACAAAAGTGGCCATGCCTCATATCCAAAGGACTCTAAATCCTACTACAGAGACACTTGCTCAACCATATTCACTGTTCTATTGGCTATTCATAATAGCCAAAAATTGAAACCAGACTAGATGCCCATCTGTGGACTAATAGGTAAAGAAAATTTACACCATAGAGTATTTATTACTCAGCTGTAAAAAAAAAAGAAATCATAAAATTCTCAGATAAATGGATGGAGCTAGGGGAAAAAAATCATCCTGAGTGAGGCAACCCATGTGTGTTCTGTCCTCCCTTAAAGGTGATTAGCTAGCCGTTAAGTCCTTGATAAGCAAGCCACAGTCTACGTACCACAGAGATTAGATATAGGGTAAGGGCCTAGAGGGAGGAAAAGCGCTCTCTATGAAGAAATAAAATAGATAGTTATGGATGGGTGGCAGGAGGACTGGAACAGGAGGATCAAACAGAAAAGAGGGAAGACAGAGGGAGTGGGGGGAACACCAGGAGGGACAGTTAAAACTAAGGGCCATTTTAGGGGTCATATGGAAACCTACTTTTGTAGAAGTTTCTTAAAATATATACATATATAAAGGAAATCTAAATTTGAACCATCAAACATCAGAGGAGATAAAGCCCAGACCAGACATCTCTTGCCACCAAATGAAACCTCAAGTGCTAGGAACGGGTTACATCTAAACAAGCTGCTGGCCAAAAGGACCCAGGTGGAAATCTCCAACCCTTCCAGGCTGATGCCAGGGCTATTGGTTGCTCTCTACAAACTGAGGGTAAGGCTCTGTTGCTGAAAACACCTCTATAACTCACTGAACATGGAGAAGTCGAGCGAGTGCCTAACCAGAGTCTTCCCTCCTACTGATTGGTGTTCTTGGTATGGGAAGGTATGCTGCATGCTTCCAGAGGAGAAAGGCAAACACCAAGCCAGCTACAAACCCTTCAATCTGCAGCGGTGACCTGGTGACCTGCCTGAAAGATATGCTGTTGCAATAATGGCACAAAAGTTGTAATAGCAACCAACTGATATCTGACTAGAATTAAGGCCCACACTGTGAGACGGAACCCTTGCCCAACACTGCCCAGGTAGCCAAGGACCTGAGACTAGATGGGTTATGAGCCTAGGGGAAAACCAAATACTACTGTTCTAAAGGAACATAGCAATAAACAGACTCCTGATGGCATTCTGCTAGACCCATAGATCAGTGCCTTGCTCAGCCATCATCAGAGACGCTTCCTGCTGCAGCAGATGGGAACAAATACTGGACAATGTGTAGAGAATGAGAGACCTTGGAATACTTCTAAATGAGATGTCTCGACCAAACCCCTCCTCTCAGAGCTCAGAAAACCCTGTAGAAGAAGAGGCAGGAAGATTGTAAGAGCCAATGGGGATGGAGGACACCAAGAAAGCACGGCCTTCTAGACACAAAAGGACTGATGCACATATGAATTCACAGAGACCGTGGCAGCGTGCACAGGGCATGAGCATGTCTAAGCTAGATGGGGTCCCAGTGCTGAAAGGAGAAGTAGACAAGAACCCCTATCCCTATCAGATCCTGTCTCCAATTGATGCCTGCATCTAAATGAAAAACTAGTCCTCTCCAGTGGCGTCTCAGTGGGTATGCAAACCACACTTAAGGGCAGGCACCTTGCAAGGCAGTCAATGGCCAACACAAAGTGAACTCACTGATTTTTGGGCCTTTTTGTTTGTTTGTCACACACCATTTTATCTGGACTTTTTTTTTCTTAATTTTTTTACTTTACAGATCTTTTGCTTTTATGTTATGGTTTCCAATTTTGTTTTTGTGTATTTTCTGTGTGTGTGAAATATCTGTGTCTCTGGGTCTGTGCTTCTTGTGTTTTAACTGTGGCTCTTTTTTCTGTTTTTGTTTTATCTTATTTTGTTTTATTTTTAGATGCCTGTTTGTATGAGAGAGAGAGAGAGAGAGAGAGAGAGAGAGAGAGAGAGAGAGAGAGTATATTTGGGTATTTAGGTGGGTACAGAAGTGGAAAGGACCTGAGAGGAGTTGGGAGAGTAGAAACCATAATCAGAATATTCTTTATGAAAAAAATCTATTTCTGATTTTTAAAAACACAGCTGTGGCTGGCTATTTAGATAGTGTTGGGGATTTTTACTCAGGCCCTCAAACCTGTGCAGCAGATGTGCTTCATGGATGAATCCTCCCCCCCCCCCAGCCCCATCTCCTTAGAGCCCCGCTAACTCATCCATGCGACCCCAGTCTTCCTGACCCAGACACTTCCCAGCAAGTTTCACCTCTGACCACTACTGCATGGGTCTACCTTTATAACAGATAACAAGCATTCAAACCAAATGCAGCCTGGAAATCCCCCCTCCGGGATATCTACTGCATGGGTCTACCTTTATAACAGATAACAAGCATTCAAACCAAATGCAGCCTGGAAATCCCCCCCTCCGGGATATCTTTTGCCCTCAGGACAGGGAAAACAGTCTATACTGGAACATGAGTTTAGTAAGAATTCAATATGGCAGCACATGCCTGTAGTCCCAGAACTCAGGAGAAAGGCAAGATGATGGCCAAATCCTCCAGGCCTTCCTGGTTTACAGAGCAACTTCCAACCAGTCAACATAGGGAGACATTGCTTCAGTTTAAGAGAGAGAGAGAGAGAGAGAGAGAGAGAGAGAGAGAGAGAGAGAGAAGAAGAAGAAGAAGAAGAAGAAGAAGAAGAAGAAGAAGAAGAAGAAGAAGAAGAGGAAGAAGAAGAGGAAGAGGAAGAAGAAGAAGAGGAAGAGGAAGAAGAAGAAGAGGAAGAAGAAGAAGAAATAGAAGGGGGAGGGGAAGGAGGAGGGGGAGAAGAAAGGGGAAGGGGAGGAGGAAGAGGAGGAAGAGGAGGAGGAGAAGGAGGAGGATCCAAGGAGGAGATTCTGAGGCATAATGTAAGTGCAGTCTCCTTTCCTTTGCTGGATTCCTACCAGCATATAATTCAAAGATGTCTCATCTCACTGAAGAATTTCAGAAAGTAGGGCAGAGGGGCAGAATGCATTAGAAAACTTGGTAGAAGGGAAGATGGGATTTTTTCTACCAGGGCCCTTACTGTTCCTTATGCAGTGGTCCTAATATCCTCTACATTCCAGCCTGTCCATGCAGAACTCCATTAAGCTACATACCTGTGCCCTCCTGCCTTCACAAATGGAGAAAGCACCTTTGGTAGATCCCTGGGGCTATTCCCTGGGGTCTGAGCCACAGTAAGAGATCCAGCCCCTCACAGCAACAAGCAGAGGACCCCACTGCCCAGTTGAGTCTTGAGAGACTCATATCCTCTAAAGAGTCACACCATTTGGCCAGACAGGAACTACTTAGTTTCTCTGTGATAATGGTTAGAAATCGGACCTTTATCAAATATCTCGTCTGTGTCTGCATGAAGGGCATGGGCAGGAAGAGGCATGAAGCCTCTGGTAGGAACCAGGACCCGCTTTGCCACCTTGTGTGAGATCAGAGAATGTAGTTACTTACATCCTTCATCCCTTTTATACTGACTCCTCATCCTTCCTTCCTCTTCCCCTTCCTTTCCCTCCTCCTCCCTTCCCTCTCCTCCTCCCTTCCCTCTCCTCCTCCCTTCCCTCTCCTCCTTTCCATTTCCCTTCTCCCTTTTCTCCTCTCCGTCCTCCCTTTCAGTCCTCCTTCCTTATCCCTCCTCCTCCTCTTTGTCCTGTCCTCTTCCCCTACCCTCCCGTCTCTCTATTTCTGCGTCACTTTAATTTTTTCTTCCCTGCCCTGTACCTTCATTCACTCTTTAGTATACAAGTATCTCTTAGAACAGGGTCCCAAACCCAACATACCAAGGGCATTTTTGCAGCTTGTCTGTTTAACTCAGTCTGCATAACAAAATCTGCTGTTAGACAGGGCATCGCTGGGCTGGAGAGACGGCTCTGCTGTTAAAGGTTAGGGTGACAACCAAAAATATAAGAAAGGGCATTTGCACTTTATCTGTTTCTCCTATTTCTTTTTTAATATGTTTTTTTAAATTAAATCTTCTCTTTGATAATTCCATACACATAAAATGCATTGTGGTTACTCTCAGCCCCCTCACTCCCACCTCTGTCAACATAAACCTCTTTTTATTAGTTCCTTTATAATATTCATGCATTTTTGCTTTGGTTTGTGACCCTCTGAGTTGAAACAAAATCATCTGTGACCAGAGGTTTGGAACTGTTCATGTGTCTGTTGGATACATGACTTAAAATAATGGCTGCCCCCAACCCCCAGAATCCACCAGTAGCCAATAATTCAGCAGAGAGAGAGAGGCTCCTGAACCCATCCCTAATCAATGATTGGCTGTTGCCAGATGCAGTCCTCTGTATATTCAGTGCATGGTTGCAATAGCTGCATCATGCTAGAAGATGGAATTCAGAGCCCTTCTTTCTCTTTCCTGTCTTCTGTGGGGAGCAGGTGTGGCAGCAGTCCCAAGAAGGTGCCAGGGACTGCAGCTAAGCCGTATGACTTGCACCTGACTTCCTCATATAAACCACAAACATCGTGAGAGCTGCGCAGGTGTACCAGGTTACTGGCGAAGCCATTTTGGTGGAGATATGCCCCTGCTGCCCTGATTAGCTGAAGTTGCGTACCTGGTGAGGTGATGTGGCCTGCTGTGAGTGGATGGGAACTGATAGTATATAAGAGTGAGAGGCCCAGGGCTCGGGGTCTTTCGCCTATACAGTCAATGCTCTCCCAATAAACGTGTGCAGAAGGATCCTATTGTGGTGTCTTTCTTGCTGGCAAGTCAGGCGCTCACAGTCTTCTCTTCCACAATGTTCTCTGAGCCATACAGAGGATGATATAAACATCCTGCATAGGGGTTAATACTTGACTTTCCCTATTCTCAGCACCTAAAGCACCCGTGAGTCCCAGCATCCTCCATCATTCGTCATGAAGAGCAGCTTCTCTGACTGACATTTCTTTGTGGATACGCACATTAAGCTTAGAAGGCATTTTGGGGCCATCTCAATTTGGCTACACAACAGTAAGCTCTTTCAGTGGGATCTAACGCCTCCTCAGCCATGGACTTTTGGCTGGGTTTACAGAGCCTGGCATGAATTCTTTCCTGTGGTGTGATTATCCAAGCCAAGACTCATGATTATCCTAATAATAGCCATACCATGATTGTACCAGTGAGTACATCTTGCCTGGCAAGTTGGCATTGCAGTTCACAGGATTCATAGTTGGGTAAGATTGTTGATGTCTTTTCTCCCCTAGTAGCCTGCCATCCTGTCCTGAGACTGTGAGAGTCATCCAGCAGGAAGGAATCGTCCAGCTCACTTCCAACTTGATTTGTTTATACCTTACAATAAAGATGTGTAGTGTCGTCAGCAATAGGGTCTTTTGAACTCGCTCCATTGGGCGACCAAAAGGAATGGCAGGAGCCTGTGTTGTTTTGAGAGCCTCTGAGGCTTCTGCTCTCAGCACATCACTCTCAGTCACCTAAGTTCCTATTGGAATGGCCCATTAACACCCTGCTTACAGCATTCAACTGCTTTGTTAGTCCAAAGTAGTCTCCATTTCTCCAAAGCAAACAAACAAACAAACAAACAAACAAACAAACAAACACAGTATGGTCGGGTCTGTCACAGAAATAGCCCAGTCTCTGGGCTTCTGTCTCGGTTACTTTTCTATTACTATGATGAAACATCATGACCAAGGCAACACAGATGAAAGAGTTTAGTTAGAACTTACAGTTTCAGAGAGCGAGTCCATGAACATCATGGTGAGGGGAGCAGGCAGCAGCAGGCAGGCAGATAAGGCTCTGGTGGAGCCTGAGAATTAACATCTGATCCACAGGTATGAGGCAAAGAGAAAGAGACATTGTCAATGGCATGAGCTTTTGAAACCTCAAAGCCTACCCCCAGTGACACACCTCCTCCGAGTCCACACCTTCTAATCCTTCCCAAACAGTTCCACCCACTGAGAAACAAGCATGCAAGTATATGAGCTTGTGGGGCCACCCTTATTCAAACCAAATTATATGATGCTATGGAGATCCTAATGACTTCGCCAGAAAACTCCTAGAATGGACTAATACTTTCAGTAAAGTGGTGGGATACAAAGCTAACATACAACAAGCCATCGTTTTTTTTTTCTTTTTTTCTTTGCCAATGATAAATCCACAGGGAAATAAGTCAGGGGGAAGTTTTATTCCAAATAGCCTCAAAAAAAAAAAATAGCTTAGGGTAACCCTAACCAAGGAAGTGAAGAAGACAGGAAAAGGTGGTAAGACCTCCTATGCTCATGCACAGGTAGAATCATTATCATCAGAAATGACCAAATTACCAGGAGAAATTCAGAAAGTCAGGACAGTCTCAATCAAAATCCTCATGTCATTCTTCATTTGTCCAAAGGGGTTACTGCTGAGGTCTTCTGCCTGTGAAATCATGTGATTATTCAAGGGTGGCTGTTGTTGGGGAGTGGGTGGGAGATCAGGAAGGTGTTGTTGTTGTTGTTGTTGTTGTTGTTGCTGCTGCTGCTGCTGCTGGGCAGTACAAGGAAGAAGGCCCCGGACAGACTGGGGTGAAGTGACATGGTAGCATACTCGAGAGGCACCTAGTGCCATGCCTGGACTGGAGAGCCTGCCTGCACTGCTGCCAATGCTGTCACCTCGGAAGATGAAGATGGAGATTCCACTGAAGCTGCTGGCTTTGGTGACAGGTGGTCGCATGGTGTGGACAATGCCATCTGAGTCTGTGCCGCTCCAAGGCTATGGCTCCAGGGATTTGAGTTCACTGTCTGTGCTGCTATGTCGGCTGCTTGATGTGCTGCTCAGACCTTCCCGGTTTCCCCTGATGTCATTTAGATATCCATTCTGGCCAGTCTGTCAGGCAAGTACTCTCTCTCAGACCCTTTAATATTTCTCCTCTCTCTCTTCTATTGACTTGCTCCTCCTTCCACACTGCAACAGAACTTTCATCTGGTTACCATCTCAGTCCATACTGGCATCATCGCTCTTGAGAATGAATCTCTGTTAAAATTCTGTATGCTTCTCATCTTTTATATGTTCTGCGAACCCCTGTTCAGGGATCCCCGTGTTGGTGGTTTTGTTGATGATGACAGCTTTCCCTGTTTGATCAACATTGTGGTCCGTCCCAAAATAGGCAGCCTCTCGGTGTAATAGCATCCGGTGATATGAGGTCATCCGAGGGAGCTTCTTGAACTGGCTATTGTCACCGATGAAGTCCAGAATCTCTTGCTCGGACTTTAGCCTCAGCATTATGTCCCTTGGGTTCTTTTTCAGTGTATTTACAAGAAATTCATGTAGCTCTATTCCGGTGGAGTCGGTATGTTCTTGGCTGGAGTCTCTGGATGGCATCTTCCTCGGGACCTTTTCTTTGCTTTTGTCCTTGTCTTCCTTTTCAGAGACATCTTTTGTGGACTTTTCCTCCTCCTGTCAGAGTTGCAGTTGTGCTGTGCAATTGAATTGCACTCTGGGTGTCTAGTGGGCCATCAGCAAATGGAGTGAAGGGTTTCTCACATACTGCCAGACTGCATACCTTGAACTGGAACTTGGAATCAGACATGGCTCTTTTGCTGGCATGGCCAGGACTGGATGTCTGTCTCTGTGCCTCCTGATGCAGACCATTCTCTCCATCTTCCTTCCCAACTTCTTCCTTACTTGGAGTTTTGGATATAAATTTATTTTTGTTTACAGATTCTTCCACCAGTTTTTTTTCTGATTCTTTCATTATTTCCAGAGTCTCCTGAGTAGTGTTACAGTTAGACATGGTCTGCAGCAGGGTACAGCAGCTTCGATGGATTTCTGAATAAATGTTCAGTCTCCATGAGTCCAGTGCTGATGTGGCATCTCACTTAAGAAACAAGTTTTAACAGGTTCAGAGGTTCAGTCCATTATCATCAAGGCAGGAGCATGGCAGCATCCAGACAGCCATGGTGCAGGAGGAGCTGAGAGGTCTATATCTTTATCAGAAGGCTGCTAGTGGGAGACTCAAAATTTACTTTTAATAAGGGTTCTGAAACTCTTCAACATACCTTCTAGCCCACCGTCCAAAAGTAGTGGAGAAATGATGGTAAATAGGACAAGGGGATGTGGATCTGGTTTTTAAAAAAGATTTGTTTATTTTATGTATATGAGTACACACTGTAGTAGCTGTACAGATGGTTGTGAGCCTTCATCTGGTTGCTGGGAATTGAATTTAGGACATCTGCTTGCTCTGGTCAGCACCGCTCCCTCAGTTCCTGCTCACTCCTTCCCAAAGATTTATTTATTATTATAAATAAATTCACTGTGTCTGTCTTCAGACACACCAGAAGAGGGTGTCATATCTGATTACAGGTGGTTATGAGCCACCATGTGATTGCTGGGATTTGAACTCAGGACCTTCAGAAGAGTAGTCAGTGCTCTTACCTGTTGTGCCATCTCACCAGCCCACGGACCTGTTTAGAAGTAGTTCTTTGAGGTGACTCCAATCTCTGTTTATCAGGATACCAGCAGTCCAGTTCATTTGTGTCCAGATACCAAAATTGCATCAGCATCAGTAGCAAGATGTAGGGGAAACTGCCAGGCCTCCACTTCATAGACACAATGAGTCATGGGAGCAACCAGGACCAGCTGAGATGCCAGGAAGAGTTCTCTGCCATGCCTCTCCCAACAAATCAAAGATCATTGAAGATGAAGACTGGAGACCAACAAAGCATTGCAAAACTAGCTATGCAAGCATGCTGTCGCTGTCTGTTGAGTCCTATTTATACTTTCTTCAAGCATCATGTATCCTCCCACGGGTCTTACCTCGGCAAAACAACATGTGAGTCTGCCTTTCCACGCGAGTCTGTGTCAGCAAAACACCACATGAGCATTGTAACCTGACATTTCCAGAAATTTCCACTTCACCAATTGATGAATATGGAAATGCTTACATTTGGTTTCATACCTTGGCTGCAGGTTCCAGTGGAACCCAGTGGTTGCAGAGTGATAAAGGCTATCCTGCCTTCAGCGTTTGGAAGTCCCATCTTCTCAGCCTGAAGAGGGAGCTTCAGGAAAAGAAAGAACTGTAATTCCTGATACTACTTCTCACAGACTCCATGAAGCTCCTGCAGCGGGAGCAAAAGCAAACCTCTCCCACCCTAGTGATTATGTCACTGTGGGCTTCCAAGTCCAGCTGTACAGAATCCTTGTTTGTCAAAAGTACAAGGAAAACAAATCCTCTAGAAATTTCTTTTCTAGAGGTCCAAATGCAAAGCATTTAAATGTCTCTCAATCCTAATCGAGTACAAGGAGTTGGCGTTCTGATGGATTTTGATTTAAATCAAGTCAATGGCTTATTCAAGCATCTTCACCATCACACATGTCCCATCTATGCGTCTAACTGTCTTGTTTCAGTAATGAGGAAATTGTGAGAGACAAAAAACAAAACCAAAACAAAACAAAACAAAACAAAAGAATTCCCTTCTGGCTGTGGCAATGGTAGATCATATGCCTACTACTCATGAGGCCCTAGGTTTGGTTCCTGTGGTGGCTTGAATGAAAGCGGTCGCATTGGCACATAGAGAGTGACACTATTAGGAGGTGTGGCCTTGTTGGAGTAAGTTTAGTTTTGTTGGAGGAAGTATGTCACTAGGAAGTGGACTTGGAAGTCTCAGAATCTCAAGTCAAGCCCAGTGGTCCACTGACTCTTCCTCCTGCCAACTGATCCACATGTAGAACTCTCAGCTCCTTCTCCAGCACCATGTCTGCCCCCATGCTGCCATGCTTCCTATCATGAAAATAATGGACTACACCTCTGGACTGTAAGCCACCCCAATTAAATGTTTTTTTTTCCATAAGAGTTGTGGTGGTCATGGTGTCTCTTCACAGCAATAAAAATCAAACTAAGACAATAGTTTCACACACATACAAAGTTTACCTTTGTTCTCAACCTGATTCCCGAATGGAGCTTTGGGAGTGAAGCTGTGATCCTGTGATTTCTACTTTAGATATTAGTTGGAAATATTTTTTAAATCTTCTAAGGAGGGCATGAAATGGGCAATTAAGAGTCAGAGGCCCATTGCTGGGGTGATGGCTCATTTGGCAAGACATGGACCACTTAAGTATGGGGACCTGTGTCAGTCCCAGGACCCATCTCTAAAAGCTGCTCATGGTGCTGCATGTTTGCAGTCTCAGCACTGGAAAAGTGGAGACAGTTACTATAGACTCTCCGGAGAGCCCGACCATTCAGCCAGCTCCAGGACAGTGAGAGGTTCTATCTATACAAGGCAAATAAATGGCTCCTGAAGAAAAACACGTAGAGTTGACTTCTGGCCTCTACACACACATACATCTGTGTTCATGCAAACCTGAATACATATGTGCACCCGAACAGCCACAGATGTATACACACATGCACACACATACACACACACACACATGGCGGGGGGGGGGAGGGATGGAGGGAGAGAGAATAAGCCTAGAATCCCAGCACTTGAGAGGACTGCTATCAGTTTGAGGCCAGCCTGGGCTAAAGGGAAGGGGATGAGAAGAGAGGAGAGAGGAGGGGGTAAAAGGAGTGGGGTAGGAAGGAAAAGTGAGGGGGAAGAAAAGGGAGGGGAGAGGGGAGGAAAGGAGAGAGGAGGGGAAAGGAGGGTAGTGGAAGGGAGAGGAGGGGAGGAGAGCGGAGGAGAAACTGGGTAAACTACACCCGAGCACATCATGATCAATTCCTATAAACTAAAAGACAAAGGCTTCTTGAAAGATATGGAAGCCGACACATGTCACTTACAGGGGATGAGTCACGCAACTCCTTTTCTCATCAGAAACCATGAAGCCTGAGGAAGTGACACACATTGTCAAAGTGCTGAAAGAAAAGACCTGCCAATTTATAGCTCTGTAAACAGAACCTTCAGAAATGTAGGTAAAATAAAGACAAACTTGCATTCTTGATAACTAAAAGAATCCTAAGAGAACGAAGCTGATCTGTTTTAAAAGAGATGATTGTGTCGATTATTAGACTTAAAAGAATGAGACTCTACGCGCACTGCTGGGAACAAATCTCTGTGGTTTGTTGTGTATAAAAAGCAAATTGCAGAACAAAACGCCCATTACAGCACTAGTCATGTTAGTAAAGGCTCTCACATGCTCACAAGCATCTGTGCTCAACCCATGTGCCTTCGGGGAGGCCCAGAAGTGTATCACAGTTAAAATGTCACTGGAAATACAGAGGCATAACAGTGGCAAAGGGAAATTTTATGTGCATTTTTAATTTTATCACAACAATGTATTCTCGTACTTTAAAAAAAAAAATCTAGTTTGTAATGGTGGCATGGGGGAAGACAGTGCAAAGGTTCCTCCATCTTTTTTCTTGCTGAGGCCATTTCCGGTTTAACTAGAATTCGATCTCCTTCATGGAGAATCTCATGGAAAACTACCCAGCTTTAGTCTAGGAACCAAAGATCAGGATGTCCTGGCTAACTTATCTTCTGTTAAACTACCTGCTTGTACCAAACCCTCTCCAACTAAGGGCTTATCTTAGCTTCTGTTAAAACTGCTGGATTTACCAGGCATTGGTAGCCCATGCTTTTAATCCCAACATTCAGGAGGTATTGAAGCCAGCCCAGTCTACTGAGTGGGTTCCAGGACAGCCAGGTCTACACAGGAAAACCCTTTCTGGAAAAACAAACTAACAAAAAACCCCATTGTTTAAAACTATTTGCTTCTGCAAAGCCCCCATGTGACTGTGGGAAGAGATGACAGGATGTGGTTTTTGCCCTTAAAAACTCCATGTTAGAGATACTGGGGGCCACATCTACGTCCCCAAACAATTGGGTGTGTTCCCAGCTAGATGGAGTAAAGACTTCGAATTGGCTTTATCTGAATGTAAAGCCAATTGAAACTATCATCTCTGGTGAGCTCCCCATAATAGTAGGGACTCTGAGATTGTAGGTCCTGGCCATTAGTGGACTGTAAAACTAATGTGGGTCTCAGTTCAGGTTTTCTTTTTACTGTGGTTCATACAAACAAAACACAACACAATGCAACACTTGGGAGCCCGAGAGGCTACCTAATAGTTAAGAGTACATATTGCTCTTGCAGAGGACCCAAGTTGGTTCTCAGGACCCATATCAGGTGGCTCACAATTGCCTGTAACTCAGCTCCAGGGCATCTGGCTACTCCATAGATAGATGCCCTCCAACACACACACACACACACACACACACATGCTTAAAATGTTTTTAAAAAATAGTTTCAAAAAAGAGACTTCAGATTTGAAGTTCACTACAACCCTGAGAGGAATGCAGAAATTCCCACATACTCTAGACCCTCACACCATCGTTCCCACCAGAGCAGGAAAGTCATCACTGATGAGCCTATGCCAACAGGACATGTGTGAGGGATAAAGTTATGTCTTATATTTTAATTACTGTGCTTAAGAGATCTATAAAACACGAATGCCTCTAACCTGTAAGCCCCACTTGCCCAAGGACAGGTAACCTCCCGAATGCTGGGGGCTGCTGTTCATGGACGACCACAAGTCAAGTGTTTCCTCTTCTGTAAACAAGGTTGGTTGCCCCAGCTGCTCAGAGAGTGCTTGATCCCATGTAGGTAGGAGCTATGTAGGCAGGAAGTACATCAGGATGTGTGCTAGTACTGCACGAAGATAGGAAACATGTGGCCTGGTGGGGGCTGCCTTTATGAACATCTGACTAACTTGATTTGTGAACCGTCTCTGGGAATCTTGAGTCTTGGGTACTGGCCTAGCCAGTATTCTGACCAGTATTTGATAAAGTTTGCTTCAGATTTGGCTCAAAAAATATGGTGATGGTCTTATTTTCATCTGGTGGAGTTAACACATAAGCCTGGATGTCCATGGTTTACAGCAGGGCCCACTGTGCTGAGAGTTGTGCCATTTGAATAACTGTGATATAGCGGCATGTCTTTGTCTAAACTATCATACAGAGCAATTTCATTGCCCTAAATTCCTCTTTACCTCCCCCGCTCATCCCTCCCTTTACCACAGCATTTCATACCCACCCACTGGTCGGCTTCACTGTCACCATAGTTTTGCTGTCCCAGGATGTGACACCCTTAGAATCATACTGTCATTTCCAGAATGGCTTCCTTCAGTCAATCACAAGCCATCAGTCTTTCTCCATGGATTTTCATGGAGAATAACTTTAAATTTTTTGAGCAGTAAATAACATTCCTTTGTCTAAGATGGTGATGCAGCCCAGTGTTTGAGCACTTGATTTCTGAGGCAGGGTAAAGAGACAGAAGGCAGAAAGAGACAGGTATCTGACCTTCAACAGATGGGACTGTGTTTATTAGCACACACAACAAGCTAGGGTCAGCCTCTCTCCTGTGGGAAATTGAGGGCTCTGCCAAGGGGAAAAGCTGACTGTGACCCTTTGTAGGGGCAGAGTGAAGGGCTTAGAAAGGGGGGAGATGTTGCAGTTTCTCTCCTGAAGCCTCTCCTTCCAGAAGTTCTTTGCTTAAGGCAAGACAGGCTGTCTCAGCCGTCATTCCTTTGTAGGATGACTGGACAAGGTTTTCCTCTTTGGAATCCTGTCTCACTACCAAGGCAATCTATGAGTGTGCAGCCCCGGGTTCAATCCCCACCACTGACAAATAAACACACAAATACTCTTATCAAACTTCCTTAAGCAAATAATATTATTCCGTTGTCTGGATACCCCACAGTTTACTCCCCTACCTACTCAAACAGTCATGATGAGAGAGGATGGACGCCCACTGCTCGCACATATGCAAAAAACCTGCTTAGTTTTGCAAAGAGCCATCAAATTCTCTTTCAGAATTCTGTGCATTGTGCATTCCCAGCAGCAGGGAACAGCCACTCCTGTTGTTGTTCCACAGCCTGCTAACATTAGCTGCAGCCAGGAATTGTGGGTTTGGCCTTTCCAATAGGTGTGTTGTGCTGTCCCTCCGTCCTTTTGTCTTGCATTTCCCTGGTGAGGAAAAGACTAGAACACCTTTAAACATGCTTGTTTATCATTTGCATATCTCCTTTGGTGAGGTCTGCTTAGATCTCTAGTACATTTTTAATCTGGTTGTTTTCTTACCACCACAGTTTTAAGAATCCTTTGAATAGTGTATATATAAATCTTTATCAAATAGATATATATTACAAACAATTTCTTTTAGTAGCTGAGGGAGGAGAGGTGGGATAGAATAGGAAATACTTGTCATTCACCTGAAATTCGAATTTCTTGGAGGGGGGTCTCTATTTGCTAAATCTGATAATTGTAACTTCTGTGCCCTCTGAGTATTTCTCATGGGCTATGCCTCAGAAATGGAACACGTCTATGTTGGGTTTTGTCAACTTAACACACAAACCTAGAGATATGTGGGAAGAGAGAATCTGAATTGAGAAAATGCCTGTGAGCAATCCTGTGGGATATATGTGTGTGTGTGTGTGTATACATACATATGTATATATATGTGTGTGTGTATATACATATACATATATATACATATATGTGTATATATATATATATATATATATATATATATATATATATACGCTGAGCCATACCTGGGGAGAGAGCCAGTAAGCAGGCCATCTTCACAGCCTCTGCATCTGCTCCTGCAGCCACTAACTTGTGTTCCTGCCCTAACTCCCTTCAGGGATCGACTGTGGTCTAGTACAATGAGTTACTAGATTATATGATAATTCTGTTTTTAAGTCTTTGTGGAACCACAGTGCCTTTTCTACGTGGAGGTATTCAAACACTCACGCTGTTAATTTATTAAAGAATCCCTTGGCTTTCTGTCCTCTCAAGATGAGTGTCCTCTGGCCAGACAAAGCCCCTGGTGGGGACTTGCCACAAACTACTGTTTGCGGAAGCATTGAACACTGATGGGAAATGAGAACCAGCATTGTTGGCTACAGTGCTTGCTCCCCATCACAGATTTGTGTGCACTCCACCGACATCCACATTGTCCTTAGTTCCCTTTGGTCTAAATGGCCAACTTTCTTAAGTCATTCTTAACTCAATATTCTGCTAAACACTGGAGAAATAGGAGTCTGCAGAGATGGACAAGAGTCCTGTCATGTGACCCATGTACTCTCTTCTGTGCAGTCCCCAGATGGCCCAAAGACAGAAGGACATCTGTCCTTCTCACTTAATGTCAATCAGTGACACTTGCACCAATTAGTATCAACCATCATCTACAGCCAGGCCATGCATTTAACCAGCCATTCCTTTTCATTTTTTTTAATTATTGATTTTCTTTTTGAGATTATAATACAATATAATCCCTTTCCCCTGCCCTTTCTTTCCTCCAAACTCTCCCATAACCTTTATTTGCTCTCCTTTAAATTCCTGGCCTCTTTTGTCATTAATTGTTATTACACAAGGATCTATATGTATTTGCGCATATATATTCCAAAGGAGAGCCTTCCCAATCTGTATAATGGTACTTGTATGTATGTTTTCAGGGTTGATCATTTGGTCTTGAACAACTGATTGGTGTCCTCCTTTCCCCAAGCTTAGACCATTTCTCCTGCTCACGGCATTCCTAATGTCTGTAGCTCTTTGTCTATAGTTGAGACTCCGTGGGCTTCCCCCCATCTCCTTTAGCATGTCTGATGCTGGTGTTTTTGTTCAGCTCATGTTTGGCAGCACACTGGTGAGACTTTATGGGTATAACGTTTGACATTACTCGGACACATGATCTCACAGTTAACTCCATGATCTTACGGCTCTTACTATCTTACTCCATGATCTCACAGCTCTTACTGTCTTTCTGCCTCTGCTCTGCTTTGTTTCCTGAGCCTCAGATCCAGGAGTAGTTTATAGATGTATCCATTAGGCCTGGGCTTCACTGCTCTGCATTTTGATTGGCTTTGGTTTTCTGCAATGGTCTCCATCTGTTGCAAAGAGTTTTCTTGATGAGGGTTGAGGACTACACTCACCTGTGATTATAAAGATAAATATGTAGAATTTTTACATTTTTTATTATTTGAGAATGTTTTTTTTTAATTTTTAATATTTTTATTACATATTTTCCTCAGTTACATTTCCAATGCTATCCCAAAAGTCCCCCATAGCGCCCCCCACTTCCCTACCCACCCATTCCCATTCTTTTGACCCTGGCATTCCCCTATATTGGGGCATATAAAGTTTGCAAGTCCAATGGGCCTCTCTTTCCAGTGATGGCCGACTAGGCCATCCATACAATATATCTACCAGCTTCAACCTCCACATACATAGTCCTTCCTTAACTCCCCCAGATGCACCCTCCAGTCCCACCCCTCCTAATTTCTCATTTTCTTTTTTTAATAAATCACAGAGAGAAATTTGCGTTGCCTATATACTCATTGGTGTGGAGCCATCAACTAGATAGTGGTAGACCTGCCAAGGACCAGACTCTTAAAGAAAACTTAGCCTCGGTTAGGTTTCAAACCTGGGACAAATGGCTGAGGTGCCTTTTTAAGATATCAAAACAGACCTGGCCACCAAGTTCTCCCAGCATCCCTCAGTCCCTACCTGTTACAGGGTGTGGCTGGTATGCCTTGCCCCATACTTTAAACTTCTCCAGCCCAGGGAGTGGGCTGCCCTTCCCCCAGATGCTCTTCCGGATATAATCCAACCATTTTGGTTACCCACCCACTTGGTACCTTTGACACCACCCCACCCTCCCGGGCTGCTACTGATTCCCCAGCTCTCCCTCCTCCTTTGACCCCTCCCCACACAGCTCAGTTCAGTCTGGTCAGGTCCATTCTAGACTCTCCTAAGTGTCTCTGCCTCTGGCTCTGCTCTCCGGTATCTCGATAATGAACTTTCTCCTCCTTCATACCTAGGACCAACCATGTTCTTTTTCTTTTTTTTCATTCACTTCTCCTTTCCCCAGAAACCATCAGCTATCACTGGTCCCCCACTATTGGTAGGGTTTTGTGAGCCTTCCCCACTCTCAGCTAGACAGCCATTCTGTATTTCATATGTGCGCACTGTATTTCCTCATTTCCACCCTCTCTTCTTGTTCTGACTCCTCCGATGTCTGTGCACTCTCTCATCCGTGACCTCTTCTTCTTTAGTTATTTTTGTCACACATGCAGAGCATACATGTATGTACACACATATGTATATGTGAATGCATTCTGCTGAGCCCATGTAGTGTTGCTTGTGTGTTTAGAGCTGATCCCTTGGGATTCAATGACCTATCAGGGGGCTCATTCCTGGAGAAAACTGATTCCCCCCCCAGCAACCATTAATTGCCTGTAACTCTTCATCAAGGAATGGGCTCTGTGAGATCTCCCCATCCATGCTGGTACTGTCCTTACGCAAGTCTTCTTAGGAGACCACAGCGTCAAGATGTCCCAGGTGCAGCTCCCTGACATACACAGAAGACAGTATCTCACAGCAAATGACCTGGTCCTCTGCCTCTCACAGTCTTTCTACCTCCTCTTCCACCATGCTCCCTGAGCCTTAGATGTTGGGGTTGTGTTCTTCAATTCCTCGGTCACGCTGAGCTCTAGCAAATGGAAGGTCACAGGATGTAAAAAGTAGCCATCTTTGTCCTGTCCACCAGGAATAGCTGTTACAGTCCAGCATGGGTCTCTGGCCACGGAGCTGGAAGCTGCTGGCGCACTCTTTTAATGTGTTTGCTAAGAGCTCTCACCCAGTGGTCACCCCCATCACTACTATGACAGTCACCACAGGAGTGGAGAGGTCTGTGTGGTTGGCACTGTTCTATCAGTCAGGCGTCAAAGAGACACTTCTGTGTGCCAGTGGAAAAGGTTTTAATATGGGTAGTCGGAAGTTTAAACCATGGTAACAATGACTGAGGGAGCAATAGAAACTGCTGCCTCTTCCACAAAGTCAGGAAAGTTGCTGACAGTCTCAGCTGCTTGCAATCGCTAAACAGGTGATTCTCAGGAGGTTGCCCAGAAGCTGAAGTGAATGGCATGCACATCATATGCCCAAGCAGCTGTTCACAGCTGCCAACCAGGGTGCTGACTCCACTTCTGCATCCCTTGTCCTGCGAGAACCTCTAATTAGCAGATTCCAACCCAGAGCCAAATGCAAAAGTGACAACGGCAGATGACGCTCATGACTCTCCTGCAATGCAGGGACAGGGACAGGAAGATGTCTAGCTGAAAATGGCAATCTGGTAAAAACAAAAAACAGGTTTAACCAAATACCTAGATCAAGGGTAGAAATCACACAGGAGACCACCAGAGCCCTGTGCCTCACTGAGCTGTGTGCTAGGGAAGAATCCCACAGACACACAGAGACCTTAGGGAAATTAAGTCCAAGCAGATGTTATGGCTGAATAGTTCAGCCAGCTTTTACTTTCTTCTCAAATGTCAAGCTGCTTAGAAGACTCAAATGTAAATCTGACGCACGCATAATTCCCACGTAGCACAGTTTGTCTTTTGGCGATGCCCTCAAGCGCCTAGACTTTCCATACATAGCTCAAATTCAAAACTGCAAAGTCCACGAGACAGCAGTCGCTTCCTCTCTCCAATGCCTAAGTCCTCCCCTGGGGTAGCCCTTGCTAAGGCTCAGATCCTCCTTGGCAAATAATACAAAAATCCACCATGTTCTGTTTATATTGTCACCAGAGAACTAGGGGCCTGCATCTAAGTTTGCACATGACAATCATGCCATTGTGCAAGCAAAATGATACACAACTGAAAAAATGACACTTATTTGACCAACATCCATGGTATTGGGAGCTACGTTGTTACACTCCCAGGTGTCTAAGTGAGGAGACAGAGATGATGGTGAAACAGATAAGGGGAAGATAGTTAGAGAGGAGATGAATGTGTTCAGACTAGCTGAGTGTAAGCTCTTCTCAGGAGAGCCAGGTGGAGGCAGCCAAGAGGTCTGGGTCCAGGATTCTGTGCACTCCTCTTGCTGACAATCCTGTCAACTCACTGTCAGCTCCACCCTCCTCAGAGCACCCCCTTTTCCTGGAGGACCTTCACACCCTGAGAGCAATGCTGCAGCTCCACCCCCTGAGGGGACCCTACAATCTGTCTCCCTCTCCCACCCACCCCTCCCTCATTCCTCTTGCTGTGTTGGCCACACTTGGTTACCATACCTGTGAGAACTTGGTCATCACAGAGCAATCTCTTGATAAATATTGATTGAACTGAACTGAATTAAACTGAAGGGAAAGGGCAAATTTGCTTAAATTATTACATGTCTGGCTGCTTCCGAATCAGACTTAAGGAGAATCTGAGGAGTCCAGCCTGAACCAAAAGCAAAATCTACCAGCTATTCCCGAGGTCCTGGCTCTGTGCCTTCCAATTTCTTATGCATCAACTCAATCCTAATCCATGGGAAAACAAAAAACATCAATAACAACAACAATAACAGCAGTCCTAATCTGCCAGCTACCTGCAGTGACTCTTGGAGAAACATCTAGGCAAACATGACTGTCTACTAGCAGGAGACTACTCCCTTCCCAACTTATCGATTCTGCTAATGACTGTGGCCTCCATCTTCCCTTTTGATTTGATTAAGAGATTGTACCTGGGGTACAAGCTCGAGGTTTCACCCCTGTTTACAGCCAAGAAAAGTTTCTTCTGATCTTTGTTTGTACTAGAGCAAGAACAACCTCTGTACCCGATCTCGACTCAGCCTGCCTCGGCCAAGCTCCTGCTTCCAGCCTGGTACTTGGATGAAGGGTGCTGATCAGGTATAGACACCCTCTCCTGGGGTCTAAAGCTCACAGAAAACAGAACAGAGCAGGGTGGGATGGAGTCAGAGGGCTACAAGTCTACTCTGTCATGTTGACAGTGAACCACAATCCCCAGCTGTGGTATCCCCTCCTGGTTGGGCTTCTTAGAAACCAGAATGCAAGAGGAATCTTGCATGCTAACTCTTCCCTGAGGGCAAAGCAGCAGAACTGATGCTTAGATAGCATCGGATGAGGCAGAGAGTGCAAGTGAAGTCCAGGCTGCTACTGAGCTGTCCACAGATCCCAAGAGGCAGAGAAGTGTCATAGGCATCGGTGCTAAGCATGCCACTTCATATACATATGTCCTACAGAATGGCAGAAGGGAGGGTGCTTAGGACCATTTCAGGAACTGTGTAAAATCATACACTGATCTCAAACTAAAATTCATTTAATGATCTTTTTTATGGTGCTCAAGTCAGCAACCCAAACAGCAGTTTTTTAAATCCAACATCCTAACAACACAACCCAAGGATACACTAATTTGATACATGCTGAGAAAGGACTGTAAAAGACTATTAAATCCTTGTTTTACATAATCAAACCATTATATTTTCATAAAGGCAGAAAACTCTGTATGTACATTTACAACACTGTAAGTCAGAACTTACAGTAGTCTCGAGTCTGAGCTGAGGTGCTTGAGGGAGCATTGGTTGGTCCTGGCTTAGTGTAGTAATGTGCTGAATGCTGTATATTCAGAGCCAAGACTGCAGTGAATCAGGGTCTTCTCAGTTGCAGGCCCTGGAGGACTGTGGGGTGACTGAGATTCCTGTTATGTATTGGAGGGGTCAAATCCTTGATGCAAAGTACAATGGGGAAGATGGGCAGGTCCAAGATAGGATGAGTTCTTGGGAAGCCACAAAGCTGCCAAGAGGCTTTTCTTACTTTCTGAAGAAGGCTCCTCCATCTTGGTTCATATCCCTTGTTGCTCTGACTTCTGATGCTGACCAACACCCGAAGCTCCCGTTCAAGCTCCTTTGACATTCTCTAGGGCATTTTATGGATGGCAACAATCAATATTTCTAGATATGATCTATGTATCTTCCCCCAGTCCAAACAGGCTAATTAACAGGTTGTGAGATTAAGTTTCTTTTTGATCATTTATGAAATGTCATGGATAGCTTTGACCCAGTTTATTCCTTAGAATTTGACCACTTGGATAAATTCTTGGACCTTTGAAAGATCTGTAAACCAGCTTTTGTTGGTCACATGCGTCACCTCTGTAGGTAAGTCAGCTCTCATACAGTCTTCTTTACTTTCAAATACTATCATATTATTAATATAGAACCAAGAACTTGAAAGTGTCCAAATATACTTCCACCAAATTATAACAATGGATGCTAAATTCAAATAACCCTACAGCAGTTTAATAAATCTAAGTTGGAATTCTTCCCAAACAAAATCAATCTGTCATTGGCTGTTTTCCAAAACCAAGACAGATAAAAACAACTCAGTATTATCTGGCTAAATCACTGAGTATCCGTTTGATTAGCCTGCTGTGCATTGTGTGTTAATGAGCGATATCAGAGATTATTGATGCTGTGGTTGGCACTACTCCATTTTAGCCTCGCCCTCCACTTCATCAGTGTCCCTACCTTGATTAAGTCAGCAGAGCATTGCCACGGTCATTCTCAACTCAGGGGCACATTACCTTTGCCCTCCAAGTTTCTAAATTCTTCCAAATAAGAGAAAAAAATTACAAAAGCCCTGTCAATACTGCAAACAGTCAACAGGTACTTCTAGTCTACCCGACTGTTTTCAACAGTTTAACTCTCATTATTACAGATGATAACCAGGGAATTTTATATTTAGTTTAATCTTGTTAGTTTGAATTTCTTACATACCCAGTGAACCAACTCTGTAGGGTTGAGTCTACCACTTCTAAATTCCATAGAAACTTGGTTTAGTAGCGGATACAGTTACAACTTGTAGCATGAATAACCAACACTTGCCCTTCTATTCTGTCTCCTCCAAAATCTCATATTGTGATTCAGAGTTGATGTAGTGAGTCCTGTTACAAATGCCAACTATAAACGTTCCCTAACGATGAAGCTGGGACCTAGTTCATCAGATGGGCCTCACTTATAGCTTCATTTGTAAGTTTAGAGATTGGAGATTCCTAAACTATGCTCACTTTTAAGGAACAATTCATTAGAAGGATGCACATAACTCAGTGAGAGCTATTGTACTAACAAAGGACACTGATTAAAACCAGCCATGGAAAGCACACAGAGGGCAGAGCCCAGGAAAGGAAGCAAACATGGAATGTCTCACTGTCCACAGGGGATGGAGACAGCACTTCTTTCCTGACACGGATGCAGGAGCATTGTCAACACAGGAAGTTCATTGCATCTCTAGCATCTAGAACTCTGAACCATTATCAAAGAGGTACAGATAGATCCACAAGGTTGACCTCAGTGTCCAGCACACCAGGAAGCCGAGCTGACACCATGTGAGGCAAGGCCCCTCACTCAATCACCTCCTTAGTGTGGCTCAAATACCTCAACCTAAATCACAGTGTTGCCATTTGGCTGGGCCAAGGCCTGAGGGGCACAAAAACACTTCTACCAGACAAAGCATCCCAAGGTCTGTAGAATACTTTCCAGAAGATGAGGGTGGGTACCAGGCCTCTTTCGGGACATCTTTCCTTACAGTCCAGCAGGTCTCAAGTTTTACCAAAAAAAACCAGAAGGCAGGAAGTTGGCTCAGTGGGTACAAGTGCTTGTTGGACAAACACAAGGACCTGAATTCAGAATCCCCTGCACCCACACAAGAAGCTGGACATGAGCACATCTGCACAGGGGCAATCGCAGAGCCTTGGAAGGCAGAGACTGGAAGATTGCTGAGACCCTGTCTCCAGGGTAGAAAGCAGAAAGTGATGTAATAGGATATGCATTGCCCCTTCTGCCCTATGGGAAAGCACAGTGGCACACACACTCATGCCACCACATGCACGCATACGCACACAGAATTTCTTTCCACACAAGCACAGGCCCGAGAGAAGGATGCTTCTTCTGCATCTGGATACCTGCTCACCCTGAGAGCTTGACTTTGAGAGACAAGGAAGAAGTTTGTGAATTGAAGAAAATCACATGGGGTTTCATTTGTGTACCCTAGTAGGGGCTGAATTCTGTGAGAGGAGAGATACTTCCACCCAGGGGAAAGCAGTGAGATCTCTGCTGATGTCTTGTGAGCAAGCTTCCTTGTGCTTACTTAACAACTACCAAGAACAGAGGAAGAATGTCTGGAGGTCTCAGGCCAGAGGAAATCCTGGTATTGGTTTGCTCGCTGGTCACGTAGTCACACTGCCTTCTGGTGTTAGTTTCCTTTCCTGTGGCGGTGATGAACACGCCGACAAGAGCACCTTAGGGGAGGAGGGATTCATTTTAGCTCCCAGGTCCAGGTTAACTGCTGATCTGGAAATGAGCAAAATTCGAGCAGAATATGTGCTCTCAATGGTCCATCACCAGCTTCCTATATGTGAGCGCTTGTCCCTCCTCACCTGCCTAAAAGATGATTCTCTGAGATTATCATGTTAAAAAGCAAGCTTCCCTGAAGAAGGTGGTGTAGCTTTTATCCCAGTCAAAAGGCAACCCAAAGGGGTGGATCGGGCATTGCCCTGCTGCTGATTGGTTCAGACTGGAATGTGGCTTTTTGTAGAATAAAGACTGCAGACCAATGGCTGCACAGGAAGTAGAAGACAGGACTTCCTGTTAGGGAGGCGATGACTCTGGGAAGAACAAACAGGGAGGCCTTTTTACCAGGACACACAAAAGGAGACAGATGTGACTAAGGGCCTGGGAGGTATAGCAAGCCATCTGGCAGGGACTAGATAGTTGGATTGACTTAAATGAGCTAGCTGAGAGTCTGCCCAGCTAAGGCCTAAGCTTTGAAATATTAAAATAAACTAAATAAATAAATAAATAATAAATAAATAAAATTTTTAAAAGGCCTTGGTATCTATCTTTACTTTTAGCACTAGATCCTACAACAAAATATCATTCCTCTAAGTATATTTATGTGTCTACCTACAGGTCCATCATATTCAGCCTTGATCAGATAAGCTCCTTTTTGCTGTGGACATCACAGACTCATAACTGGTGAGCGTGCTGAGAATAAATAGCTGTGGATGCTTAGCCCTAAACGAGACATTTATATCAACCTCCAAACCTTCCCAAGGCTCCGGGGAGGCCACGGAAGAGAGGGAAGAAGTACAACAAGACCCAGAGATTTTGGAGGGGTGCTGAAAGGCTGTCCTCTGGCTGTGACATGGCCGTTGTCCTCATGGGTCACAGTCATTGGGAGTACCTGCACAAGACCAAGCCAGTCAGTATTCCTGCACGGAGGACAATAGCTGAGGAGTTATTGACAGTTCATGGCTACTGGAAGAGAGAAAGTCATCTTTCTTAAGGGGCAAGGCTCCTACTATGTTTTCCATGCTCCTGTGAATGGCCCTAGACCCATGAGTATGCAAGAGGCACTAATTGCACTCAGTAGGTCCAATATCCTTTTAAAAGAAGAGCATATGAAGTAGGAATCCAAGAGTAGTTGGGGGATAGGCATGATTAAGACATATTTTATATATCTATAAAATTTCTCAAAGAATAAATGCAAAATATTATAGAAAAAAACAAAGGATTTAAAAAAAAAAAGAACAGGGACTGATATGGTCTGATTTCATGAGAAAATACAACTTATATATACTTTCACAGGTTTGTCCCAGAATTCAGTATTATGCATTCAAAATCAAGCATTAGTTTAGGTAAAATTTTAGACCCATGCACATGTGTATACAGCATACATAGACATACAAATATTTAATTGAGAATTTAAAAACTGAGGCAGAGGCAGGCGGATTTCTGAGTTCGAGGCCAGCCTGGTCTACAGTGTGAGTTCCAGGACAGCCAGGGCTACGCAGAGAAACCCTGTCTGGAAAAACCAAAGAAAAACAACAACAAAAAAAACTGCACCTGCTAGGTTTTGGGTTTATTTTTTGTTTTTTGGGTTTTTTTTGGGGGGAGGTATGGTTTTGGAGTTTTGGGGGGTGTTGTTTTTTCTTTTTTCTTTTTTCTTTTTTGCCTGTTAAATGAAAATTACAGCAGGCCATTGTTTTGGACTAAGCTTGTGGATTAAACCCCAACAGACTAGATCAAAACTCAAACTGGAGTCACTTGCACTAAAGTGTTATGTTACTGAGATGAAGTTGTTAACAGATTGTCCAAAAAATCAGGAGGAATGACAGGTAAATTCTTAAGCAGTCAGTTGTTGGTCTGTATGAGAATAAAGTTCCCTGCTTTAACCCTATGAAAAAATACGTTGGTTTCACCTGTGTTGCCCAAACATTTGCTTCTCTATTGTCTCCCTGTTCTCACGTTAGAGTGGGACAACTCTGAAATAACCAACCCACTCTTAGCTGTTTGCCTCTGCTTTCTTCACACACACACACACACACACACACACACACACACACACGCGCGCGCGCGCGTACACACGTACACACTTACACATGCGCTCACACAAACACACATATATATGCTTACACACACACACACACACGTGTGCTCTTTGCTTATAAACACACCTCTCCTCCTTGTTGGAACACTTAACTATATCTTACAGAATGATGTTACCCAATTCTACAATCACAAACATAACCCATTCACATCTTTAAATAACTTCAGTTTTGTCTTTGATAAAGCCTGCTCGTCTCACTCAAAAATATTGTTCATGTCTTACTTTTATTCATATTTCTAGTTGATTGGCTTAAAATAGTGACAATTTCTTCATATAACAAATAACATTGATTATCACTCTTATTTAAATAAATCTACAAAGCTGACCTTTCCAAAAATGTCTTAGGCGAGTATTTAAGGGAAGTGTATGATGCTTGACTTAAGATTTTTTTGAGATTTATGAAGAGGAAGAAAAAAAAAGACTAGTTTCAAAAAAGATTACCCTGAGTAGGACCACAGGCCTCATCCGGCTGGACCAGCGCCGGGGTAGCGGGAGCGCAGGGTTGCCTGACACCCGCCAGCTACCCACGACCCCCGCCGCAGGATTTTGGGACTGCTGGTGAGTGGAACACAGCTTCTGCTCCAATCCAATTGCGCAGGACCTGAGACTGCATTCTTTAGGGAAGCAGAAACCGGCCTGAGTAGGGCCACAGGCCTCACCCGACCGGATCAGCGCCAGGGTAGCGGGAGCGCAGGGTTGCTTGACACCCGCCAGCTACCCACGACCCCCGCCGCAGGATTTTGGGACTGCTGGTGAGTGGAACACAGCTTCTGCTCCAATCCAATTGCGCGGGACCTGAGACTGCATTAGTTAGGGAAGCAGAAACCGGCCTGAGTAGGGCCACAGGCCTCACCCGGCCGGATCAGCGCCAGGGTAGCGGGAGCGCAGGGTTGCCTGACACCCGCCAGCTACCCACGACCCCCGCCGCAGGATTTTGGGACTGCTGGTGAGTGGAACACAGCTTCTGCTCCAGTCCAATTGCGCGGGACCTGAGACTGCTCTGGTTGGGGAGAGAGAAATCCGGCCTACATAGGGCCACAACCCTCTTCCGGTCAGAAAAGCACCTGGGCAGCTGGGGCGCAGGGTCGGCTTACACTCGCCAGCTACCCACAACACCCACCACAGGATCTTAAGACTTCTGGTGAGTGGAGCACAGCTTCTGCTCCAATCCAATTGCGCGGGACCTGAGACTGCATTAGTTAGGGAAGCAGAAACCGGCCTGAGTAGGACCACAGGCCTCATCCGGCTGGATCAGCTCCGGGGTAGCGGGAGCGCAGGGTTGCCTGACACCCGCCAGCTACCCACGACCCCCACCGCAGGATTTTGGGACTGCTGGTGAGTGGAACACAGCTTCTGCTCCAATCCAATTGCGCGGGACCTGAGACTGCATTAGTTAGGGAAGCAGAAACCGGCCTGAGTAGGGCCACAGGCCTCACCCGGCCGGATCAGCGCCAGGGTAGCGGGAGCGCAGGGTTGCCTGACACCCGCCAGCTACCCAAGACCCCCGCCGCAGGATTTTGGGACTGCTGGTGAGTGGAACACAGCTTCTGCTCCAGTCCAATCACGCGGGACCTGAGACTGCTCTGGTTGGGGAGAGAGAAATCCGGCCTACATAGGGCCACAACCCTCTTCCGGTCAGAAAAGCACCTGGGCAGCTGGGGCGCAGGGTCAGCTGACACTCACCAGCTACCCACAACACCCACCACAGGATCTTAAGACTTCTGGAGAGTGGAACACAGCTTCTGCTCCAATCCAATTGCACGCGGGACCAGAGACTGCATTAGTTAGGGAAGCAGAAAAACGGCCTGAGTAGGACCACAGGCCTCTTCCGGCTGGACCAGCACCGGGGTACCGTCAGCTACCCACGACCCCCGCCGCAGGATTTAGAGACTGCTGGTGAGTGGAACACAGCTTCTGCTCCAATCTTTAAATAGTGACAACGATAACAACTAACCCCAGAGATTACCAGATGGCGAAAGGTAAACGTAATAATCTTACTAACAGGAACCAAGACCACTCACCATCATCAGAACCCAGCACCCCCACTTCGCCCAGTCCAGGGCACCCCAACACACCGGAAAAGCTAGACACGGATTTAAAAGCATATCTCCTGATGATGATAGAGGACTTCAAGAAGGACTTTAATAACACACTTAAAGAAATGCAGGAGAACACTGATAAAAAGGCAGAAGACAATAAAGAGGAAGCACAAAAATCCCTTAAAGAATTACAGGAGAACACTGCTAAAGAGTTACAAATCCTTAAAGAAAAACATGATAACATAATCAAACAGGTAGAAGTCCTTACAGAAAAACAGGAAAACACATCCAAACAGATGATGGAAATGAACAAAACCATACTAGACCTAAAAAGGGAAGTAGACACAATAAAGAAAACCCAAAATGAGGCAACACTGGAGATAGAAACCCTAGGAAAGAAATCTGGAACCATAGATACGAGCATCAGCAACAGAATACAAGAGATGGAAGAGAGAATCTCAGGTGCAGAAGATTCCATAGAGAACATCGGCACAACAATCAAGGAAAATGTAAAATGCAAAAAGATCCTAACTCAAAACATCCAAGAAATACAGGACACAATGAGAAGACCAAACCTACGGATAATAGGAGTGGATGAGAATGAAGATTTTCAACTCAAAGGACCAGCAAACATCTTCAACAAAATTATAGAAGAAAACTTCCCAAATCTAAAGAAAGAGATGCCCATGAACATACAAGAAGCCTACAGAACTCCAAATAGACTGGACCAGAAAAGAAATACCTCCCGACACATAATAATCAGAGCAACAAATGCTCTAAATAAAGATAGAATACTAAAAGCAGTAAGAGAAAAAGGCCAAGTAACATATAAAGGCAAGCCTATCAGAATTACACCAGACTTTTCACCAGAGACTATGAAAGCCAGAAGATCCTGGACGGATGTTATACAGACACTAAAAGAACACAAATTCCAGCCCAGGCTACTATACCCAGCCAAACTCTCAATTAACATAGATGGAGAAACCAAAGTATTCCACGACAAAACCAAATTCACACATTATCTCTCCACGAATCCAGCCCTTCAAAGGATAATAACAGAAAAAAACCAATACAAGGACAGGAACCACACCCTAGAAACAACAAGAAGGTAATCCCTCAACAAACCTAAAAGAAGACAGCCACAAGAACAAAATGCCAACTTTAACATCAAAAATAACAGGAAACAACAATTACTTTTCCTTAATATCTCTTAATATCAATGGACTCAACTCCCCGATAAAAAGACATAGACTAACAAACTGGCTACACAAACAAGACCCAACATTTTGCTGCTTACAGGAAACTCATCTCAGAGAAAAGGATAGACACTACCTCAGAATGAAAGGCTGGAAAACAATTTTCCAAGCAAATGGCATGAAGAAACAAGCTGGAGTAGCCATTCTAATATCTGATAAGATTGACTTCCAACCCAAAGTCACTAAAAAAGACAGGGAGGGACACTTCATACTCATCAAAGGTAAAATCCTCCAAGAGGAACTATCAATCCTGAATATCTATGCTCCAAATACAAAGGCAGCCACATTCATTAAAGAAACTTTAGTAAAGCTCAAAGCACACATTGCACCTCATACAATAATAGTGGGAGACTTCAACACACCACTTTCACCAATGGACAGATCATGGAAACAGAAACTAAACAGGGACACAGTGAAACTAACAGAAATTATGAATCAAATGGATCTGGCAGATATCTACAGAACATTCTATCCTAAAACAAAAGGATATACCTTCTTCTCAGCACCTCATGGTACCTTCTCCAAAATTGACCACATAATTGGTCACAAAACAGGCCTCAACAGATATAAAAATATTGAAATTGTCCCATGCATCCTATCAGATCACCATGGACTAAGGCTGATCTTCAATAACAAAATAAATAATAGAAAGCCAACCTTCACGTGGAAACTGAACAACACTCTTCTCAATGATACCTTGGTCAAGGAAGGAATAAAGAAAGAAATTAAGGACTTTTTAGAGTTCAATGAAAATGAAGCCACAACATACCCAAACTTATGGGACGCAATGAAAGCATTTTTAAGAGGAAAACTCATAGCTCTGAGTGCCTCCAAAAGGAAACTAGAGAGAGCACACATTAGCAGCTTGACAACACACCTAAAAGCACTAGAACAAAAGGAAGCAAATTCACCCAAGAGGAGTAGACGGCAGGAAATAATCAAACTCAGGGGTGAAATCAACCAAGTGGAAACAAGAAAAACTATTCAAAGAATCAACCAATCAAGGAGCTGGTTCTTTGAGAAAATCAACAAGATAGATAAACCCTTAGCCAGACTCACTAGAGGGCACAGGGAAAGCATCCTAATTAACAAAATCAGAAATGAAAAAGGAGACATAACAACAGATCCTGAAGACATCCAAAACACCATCAGATCCTTCTACCAAAGGCTATACTCAACAAAACTGGAGAACCTGGATGAAATGGACAAGTTCCTAGACAGATACCAGGTACCAAAGCTGAATCAAGATCAGGTTAATGATCTAAACAGCCCTATATCCCCCAAAGAAATAGAAGCAGTCATTAATAGTCTCCCAACTAAAAAAAGCCCAGGACCAGATGGGTTTAGTGCAGAGTTCTATCAGACCTTCAAAGAAGATCTAATCCCAGTTCTTCACAAACTATTCCACAAAATAGAAACAGAAGGTACTCTACCCAACTCATTCTATGAAGCCACAATTACTCTGATACCTAAACCACAAAAAGACCCAACAAAGATAGAAAACTTCAGACCAATATCCCTTATGAATATTGATGCAAAAATCCTCAATAAAGTTCTTGCTAACCGAATCCAAGAACACATCAATACAATCATCCATCCTGACCAAGTAGGTTTCATCCCAGGGATGCAGGGATGGTTCAATATACGGAAATCCATCAACGTAATCCAGTATATAAACAAACTCAAAGACAAAAACCACATGGTCATCTCCTTAGATGCGGAAAAAGCATTTGACAAGATCCAACACCCATTCATGATAAAAGTCTTGGAAAGATCAGGAATTCAAGGCCCATACCTAAACATGATAAAAGCAATCTACAGCAAACCAGTAGCCAACATCAAAGTAAATGGTGAAAAGCTTGAAGCAATCCCTCTAAAATCAGGGACTAGACAAGGCTGTCCACTTTCTCCATACCTATTCAACATTGTACTTGAAGTCCTAGCCAGAGCAATTCGACAACAAAAGGAGATCAAAGGGATACAAATTGGAAAAGATGAAGTCAAAATATCACTTTTTGCAGATGATATGATAGTATATATAAGTGACCCTAAAAATTCCACCAGAGAACTCCTAAGCCTGATAAACAGCTTCGGTGAAGTAGCTGGATATAAAATTAACTCAAACAAATCAATGGCCTTTCTCTACACAAAGGATAAACAGGCTGAGAAAGAAATTAGGGAAACAACACCCTTCTCAATAGTCACAAATAATATAAAATATCTTGGCGTGACTCTAACTAAGGAAGTGAAAGATCTGTATAATAAAAACTTCAAGTCTCTGAAGAAAGAAATTATAGAAGATCTCAGAGATGGAAACATCTCCCATGCTCATGGATTGGCAGGATCAACATTGTAAAAATGGCTATCTTGCCAAAAGCAATCTACAGATTCAATGCAATCCCCATCAAAATTCCAAATCAATTCTTCAAGGAATTAGAAAGTGCAATCTGCAAATTCATCTGGAATAACAAAAAACCTAGGATAGCAAAAACTCTCCTCAAGGATAAAAGAACCTCTGGTGGAATCACCATGCCGGACCTAAAGCTCTACTACAGAGCAATTGTGATAAAAACTGCATGGTACTGGTATAGTGACAGACAAATAGACCAATGGAATAGAATTGAAGACCCAGAAATGAATCCACACACCTATGGTCACTTGATCTTCGACAAGGGAGCTAAAAACATCCAGTGGAAGAAAGACAGCATTTTCAACAAATGGTGCTGGCACAACTGGTTGTTAACATGTAGAAGAATGCGAATCGATCCATTCCTATCTCCTTGTACTAAGGTCAAGTCTAAGTGGATCAAGGAACTTCACATAAAACCAGAGACACTGAAACTTATAGAGGAGAAAGTGGGGAAAAGCCTTGAAGATATGGGCACAGGGGAAAAATTCCTGAATCGAACAGTAATGGCTTGTGCTGTAAGATCGAGAATTGACAAGTGGGACCTCATGAAACTACAAAGCTTCTGCAAGGCTAAAGACACCATCAATAAGACAAAAAAACCACCAACAGATTGGGAAAGGATCTTCACCTATCCTAAATCAGATAAGGGACTAATATCCAATATATATAAAGAACTCAAGAAGGTGGACTCCAGAAAGTCAAATAACCCCATTAAAAAATGGGGCTCAGAACTGAACAAAGAATTCTCACCTGAGGAATACCGAATGGCAGAGAAGCACCTGAAAAAATGTTCAACATCCTTAATCATCAGGGAAATGCAAATCAAAACAACCCTGAGATTCCACCTCACACCAGTCAGAATGGCTAAGATCAAAAATTCAGGTGACAGCAGATGCTGGCGAGGATGTGGAGAAAGTGGAACACTCCTCCATTGTTGGTGGGATTGCAAGCTTGTACAACCACTCTGGAAATCAGTCTGGCGGTTCCTCAGAAAATTGGACATAGTACTACCGGAGGATCCAGCAATACCTCTCCTGGGCATATATCCAGAAGATGTCCCAACCGGTAAAAAGGACACATGCTCCACTATGTTCATAGCAGCCCTATTTATAATAGCCAGAAGCTGGAAAGAACCCAGATGTCCCTCAACAGAGGAATGGATACAGAAATTATGGTACATTTACACAATGGAGTACTACTCAGCTATTAAAAAGAATGAATTTATGAAATTCCTAGCCAAATGGATGGACCTGGAGGGCATCATCTTGAGTGAAGTAACACAATCACAAAAGATCTCACACAATATGTATTCATTGATAAGTGGATATTAGCCCAAAACTTAGGATACCCAAGATATAAGATACAATTTGATAAACGCATGAAACTCAAGAAGAATGAAGACCAAAGTGTGGACATTGTGCACCTTCTTAGAATTGGGAACAAAACACCCAGGGAAGGAGTTACAGAGACAAAGTTCGTAGCTGTGATGAAAGGATGGACCATTTAGAGACTGCTTTATCCAGGGATCCGTCCCATAATCAGCTTCTAAACGCTGGCACCATTGCATACACTAGTAAGATCTTGCTGAAAGGACCCAAATATAGCTGTCTCTTGTGAGACGATGCCGGGGCCTAGCAAACACAGGAGTGGATGTTCACAGTCAGCTATTGGATGTATCACAGGGCTCCCAATGGAGAAGCTAGAGAAAGTACCCAAGGAGCTAAAGGGATCTGCAACCCTATTGTTGGAACAACATGATGTACTAACCAGAACCCTGGAGCTCTTGTCTCTAGCTGCATATGTATCGAAAGATGGCCTAGTCGGCCATCAATGGAAAGAGAGGCCCGTTGGACTTGCAAACTTTATATGCCCCAATATAGGGGAATGCCAGGGCCAAAAGAATGGGAATGGGTGGGTAGGGAAGTGGGGGGCGCTATGGGGGACTTTTGGGATAGTATTGGAAATGTAATTGAGGAAAATATGTAATAAAAATATTAAAAAAAAAAAAGATTACCTAACCTTTAGCTAATTGGTTTTATTCAAGATAGATTATCTGAAACAGTCAATGCTGTTGGCTTTCAGCAGGAGAAACCTTTACTCTTGCATAGAGCATACACCATGTACTCATTAGCATGTCTGGAGGTAGAATGTCTGATCAAAGATTGGAGCTCACGTAAAAATTTTGGAAAATCAGCTAGTATTTATAAAAGAAAAAAACGGAAGTCCCTTCACTGACTGGCATGCAGAAGAAGATATACCCCATGGGTATGGGAACCCACACAAAAGGAATAGACTACTAAGTTAGCCACAAACCTACAGAAAGGTTTCCCTAACCAAAAGAGCATGGGTGTTGAACTGTGGCACCCACACCTTATCGTGGGGTTGTGACCAAGGCTTAGATGTGACATTAGTCATCTGGATTCCTCCAGACCTAAAACTTACTTCCTGTCTTCAAGACAGAAACACTGAAAGAGTTCCCCACAGCAGCAGTGGCTACTGCTGCCTCGGTGTGACTGGTTTTCTGTGCTTTCTTCTCTGTTCACTGCTAAGCCCTAAGGATTTGGAAGAGCAAACTGAGCCAGGGCACTCAAATGGCAAGATCTGTTATGAAATCATTTCCCACAACTTGAGCTCCAAAGATCACATGGATGTTAGCTTTACTGCAAGGTGAACCTTAGTTGGGAGAATCGTTACATTTTCATGAGTTTCTTTAGTCCCGAACTGCTGTTAAGTAAAGTACACTCTGTGCTCTTCAGAAGATCCCCGAGACACATCTACACGGAATAACCAAGTTACAATGTAGTTTCTGGTGTCTAAACACCTTTATGTAAACATACCGTAGATGGTTCTATCAGTCTCTTGACTAATTATGTGTTCAGAAACAGATAAATATAAGCTTGCACTTATGTTGGGTAAGAATTGTTGCAAGGCCCCAGCAGCGGAAGCTGGATAAGTGGAAGGCTGTCCCACTTCCGCCTCACTCTGGCATCATCCTGCAGGTGCCACTACAATGAATGAATGAATGAATGAATGAATGTGCTATGGAGAAGTTGCAGGGCTTAAGCTGGGGAGAGAGGCAGAACTAGAGACATGAGAGAGGTGATAGGTGTGAGAGAAGTCAATAGTGGAACTCATGGTCATTGCCCCGTGTGGTCAACAGGGTGGTGTGCTGCATCCCAGAGCTTACACAGATGCAGACTCATCCCCCACCATGCTCCCTACAACCCCCAGCGGGCTCTCGATGGCTCCAGCTCTGGGCAGTGATGAAGGCCCAAGATAAGAAGTAGCTCATTTTCTGGATTGGAACTCCTCAAAGGAGGACCACCGTGGTCAGTGATGCTACTGAGGACCATGAGGGTAGGTGGTACTTATGCTGCTGGGGCAGGGGTGGAGGTGTCCACCACTGTTCTTCCTGAAGCCACATTGATGTTTGTGGAATGTGCTGCCCCTGGGGCCATATTGATGTGATTGGCCTCTGATGCCACCTGAGGCCATGATGACTTCTGCTCCATGCTGCCAAGGGCTATGACTGGGCCCAGGATCCTACTGCAGCTAGGGTCTGTGTTGATGTCCGTGGCCTGTGTTAGCCACTGGCAACCATGCAGATGTTCTATGCTGCAGCCTAAGTCCAAGTTAATGTCCATGATCCAGGCTGCCTCCAAGGGCCTTGTCTGGGTCTGTGGTCCTACTGCGGAAGGAGGAAAGAAGAGGAGGGGCATGTTCATTGTCTGTGCGGTCACCAGAAACTATAACTGAAAGGGCAAGGAAGCTATTTGGCAGTGGTGTTGAAGAGCAAAGACACACAGCTGAGAAAGAGGGACATGGAAGTCTTCTGTAACAACACCTATCCCCCACCCCACCCCTCAAAGTGTAACAGTCTAAAAGGGAAGCCATCAACCAGATCTTAAAGATTATGATGAGGAGGCTGAAGTGTGGCTCTCCACAGTTGATGGCTTCTGGCAGGGGTGCAGGTGAGGAAGGACTCAGTTTCTTTAGGGGGCTGGCCACAGGGGGCTTGACTGTGCCCCAGTGAGCGTATGGACAACACAAAATGGATCTTTTAGTTGTTGTTGTTCAAAAGGGGGTCACAAGGGTGGGGGCGAGGGGGCCAGACATGGAAAGGACTGGGAAGTGAGTGTGATCCTGTGCATCATGTGTAATTCCCAAAGAATCAATAAAAATAGTATTTCAAAAAAAAGAGGGGGGACAAGAAAAAGAAAGAAAAAGGAGTAAGAAAGGGAGAAATACCTACCCCTCAAAACAAAAAAACAAACACATTCAAGGAAAGGATTTCACCCTGTGGACCTCTGAACAGTGCTTGGAGCAGCTGATAAAGCAGGTGCTAAGTCATAGGGATTTGAAAATTCCTGGTCTGTGTGAGTAACTGTGGAATTTAGAAAGACCAACACAGTCTTTAATAAAAAAAAATCAGAGCAATTAAATTAAATTAAACTCTTTAAAAAACAAAAGAGGATGAAGAATTGTTGTGAGGCACCCGGCAAGACCACTCGGACATGGGTTCAAGCCAGCAGGAGAGAGTCTTCAATAGCCAGCCTGACACTACCCCAGGTGTTCAGGACCGATTGCAGTCCCGTGTTTTTCTCAGTGTGGGCTTTTAGTGCTCGAGTGCACACACCACAAACCCACATATCCTGGGTTGGCACACCTTAGTTAGCAAGAACAGTTAGCCAGAAGCAAAATGACAGAAACCAAAAAGCAAGGTTGGTACATCTGGGGAATTTCCCAGAACTATGGATTTTGAGGGATTAGATCTCTGTCTTCCTTCCGGCTTTTGAAACAAGATCCTGACGCTTGTATAAGGTCCTAGCCGCCGATGAAGGTTCAAGGAGCGTGTTTTCCTCCAGGTAGCCTCTCCTGAGCGTGGGTGTGAGCATGACTCACAGGAACACAAGCCATGTATAAGAGCTGATGATGTTCCATTCCATCTCCCCTTCGCTGGAAGCAGAGAGAGCTGCAGAGTGAGCTAACCAGTTCTGCCTATGTAATGGAAGTAGGCTTCAGAAGATTCTCAAGGTTTGAACACAGCCATGCACCAAGAAGGCAGCCCACTCTAACCCTGTAGAGACAGAACTCCTACACTTGGGTCATGAGGACCTCATTGTCTACATCTCTGCATCTGCCTGGTCACCCCTGTCCTTTACACAGCCTTGACAGTAAGCTAGTTCTTGTGTTTCCCTATACACTCTGAATAGGACAGACTCTTAAAACTTGAAGAACACACATGATATGCACTCACTGATAAGTGGATATTAGCCCAGAAACTTAGAATACCCAAGATACAATTTGCAAAACAAATGAAACTCAAGAAGAAGGAAGACCAAAGTGTGGATACTTTGTTTCTTCTTAGAACGGGGAACAAAATACCCATGGAAGGAGTTACAGAGACAAAGTTTGGAGCAGAGACTGAAGGAACAACCATCCAGAGACTGCCCCACCTGGGGATCCATCGCATAAACAACCACCAAATCCAGACACTAGGCAGATGCCAACAAGAGCCTGCTGACAGAAGCCTGATATAGCTGTCTCCTGCGAGGCTCTGCCAGTGCCTGACAAATACAGAAGTGGCAAATACATTCATTGGACAGAGCACAAGGTCCCCAATGAAGGAGCCAGGGGAAGGACCCAGGGAGCTGAAGAGGTCTGAAACCCCATAGGAGGAACATCAATATGAACTAACCAGTACCCCCAGAGCTCCTTGGAACGATACCACCAATCAAAGAAAACACATGGTAGAACTTGTGGCTCTAGCTATATATGTAGCAGAGGATGGTCTAGTCGGTCATCAATGGGAGGAGAGGCCCTTGGTCCTGTGAAGGCTCTTTGCCCCACTATAGGGGAATGCCAGGACCAGGAATGGGAGTGAGTGGGTTGGGGAGCAGAGGGAGGGGAGAGGGGAGAGGGGGTTTTCTGAGGGGAAATTAAGAAAGGTGATAACATTTGAAATGTAAATAAAGAAAATATCTATATAAAAAAAACTTGAGGTAGGAGTTGTGGAAACCCTCTAGGCAGACAGATGTGTGGGGAATGTGGGTGTCCTCTGTTTGCCATTGGATCTAAAGTTGATCAGTAGCTAAGAAGCTATTGGCAATTTGTATCTGCCAGGAGGGGAAGATGAACTTTCCCTAAGGGTGTGACCCTGGCATGTTGACTGTGCTCCTGCGGAAGGCCATACATCCAAGAGCATGGACCGTACAGATTGTACCTGATAGATTTTTAATTTTTTATTAATTAATTTTTTACACTCCATATTTAATCCCCCCATCCACACTCCAACTGTTCTACATCCCATACCTCCTCCCGACCCACCTGTCTCCACATCGATGGCCCCACTCCCCACCCCACCTGACCTCTAGTCTCCCTGGGGCCTCAAATCTCTTGAGGGTTAGGTGCATCATCTCTGAATGAACACAGACCTGGCAATCCTCTGCTGTATGTGTGTTGGGGGCCTTGTATCAGCTGGTATATGCTACCTGGTTGGTGTTCCAGTATCTGAGAGATCTCAGGGGTCCAAATTAATTGAGACTGCTGGTACTCCTACAGGATTGCTCTTCTCCTCAGCTTCTTTCAGCCTTCCCTAATTCAACAACAGGGGTCAGCTGCTTCTGTCCATTGGTTGGGTACAAATATCTGCATCTGACTCTTTCAGCTGCTTGTTGGGTCTTTCGGAGTGCAGTCATGATAGGTCCCTTTTAGTGAGTGCTCCAAAACCTCAGTAATAGTGTCAGGTCTTAGGAACTCCACTTGAGCTGGATACCACTTTGGACCTGTTGCTGGACCTTCTTTTCCTCAGGCTCCTCTCCATTTCTATCCCTGTAATTCTTTCAGACAGAAACAATTATGGGTCAGAGTTGTGACTGTAGGATGGTAACCCCATCCCTCACATGATGTCCTGTCTTCATGCTGGAGGTTGGTTCTATAAGTTCCCTCTCCCTACTGTTGGGCATTTCATCAAAGGTCCCTCCTTTTGAGTCCTGAGAGTCTCTCACCTCCCAGATCTCTGGTGCATTCTGGTGGGTCCCCTCAACCCCCTATCTCCCAAGGCTGCCGTTTCCATTCTTTCTGCTAGCCCTCAGGGCTTCAGTCCTTTTTCATCACCCAATACCAGATCAGGTTCTCCTCCCCTCCCACTCTCCCCCTCCACTTCCTCTTCCAGGCCCCCCCACACACACACACATTTGTGATAGCTTTTTTGTCTCTCCCAAGTGGGACTGAGGCATCCTCACTTGAGCACTTAAGCACTTAAGCTTGTTGATCTTTTTGAGCTCTGTGGACTGATCTTGGGTATTCTGCCCTTTTTTTTTTTCCTAATATATATGTGAGTACATACCATCTATGTCCTTTTGGGTCTCAGTTACCTCACTCAGGATGATTTTTTAGTTCCATCCATTTGCCTACAAAACTCAGGATGTCCTCATTCTCAATAGTTGAGTAGCAGTCCATTGTGTAAATGAACCACATTTTCTGTATCCACTCTTCTGTCGTGGGACATCTAGGTTGTTTCCAGCTTCTGGCTATCACAAATAAGACTGCTATGAGCATAGTGGAACTCTTGCCCCTGTGGTATGATGGGGCATCTTTTGGGTTATATTCCCAAGAGTGGTATAGCTGGGTCTTCAGGTAAATCTATTTCCAATTTTCTGAGGAACCTCCAGATTGATTTCCAGAGTGGCTGTACAAGTTTGCAATTCCACCAGCAATGGAGGAGTATTCCTCTTTCTCCACATCCTCTCCACCATGTGTTGTCACCTGAGGCTTTGATCTTAGCTATTCTGGTTGGTGTAAGGTAGAATCTCAGTGCCATTTTGATTTGCATTTCTCTGATCACTAAGGACTTTGAACATTTCTTTAGGTGCCTTTCAGCCATTTGAGATCCTCAGTTGTGAATTCTTGGTTTAGTTCTATACCCCATTTTCTGATTGGGTTGTTTGGTTTTGTGTTGATTAACTTCTTGAATTCTTTATATATTTTGGATACTAGCCCTCTATTGGATGTGGGGTTAGTGAAGATTTTTTTCCCAATGTGTAGGTTGCCGATTTGTCTTTTCAACTATGTCCTTTGCCTTACAGAAGCTTTCCAGTTTCATGAGGTCCCATTTATCAATTCTTGATCTTAGAGCATGAGCCATTGGAGTTCTGTTTAGGAAATTTCCCCCTATGCCAATGAGTTCAAGGCTCTTTCCCACTTTCTCTTGAATTAGATTCAGTGAATCTGATTTTTTGGGTTGGTAGGCAAGGAGGAGTGAATCTGAGAGGATGTGGACGAAGGGGTGAATGTTATCAAAGTACAAAACTCTCAAAGAACTAACATGTCTGTCCTGTGGGCTTGAACCCTGAACCTTCAGGCTCTATATTAATTCCAGAATGATGTTGGAGTGGAATCCTGGGAAACCTGTTAGTGTTCAGAGAATGGGAGAGTTGGTTGTATAGGAAGAGGAGTTTTGGTAGAATGTGTAGTGGAGAAAGCCATTTGTTCAAGAGGTGGAGAGAACTGGAAGAGAATGAAAAGAAAAAAGTTGCCTCACTAAAGACTATTACAATGACCATTTTAAGAAAAAAAAAAACAATAAAAACAGTAATGAGAACCACTGTTTATAAAATGTTACAATCCATCAGGTAACATACCCAGCATCAGTAGTTATCAAAATGTTTGCATATGAACACACTGAGTATGTATGTATGTATTTATGTATAAATTTTCTGCTGGAAGACAGGGAAAAACTAATTGTTTCCTAAAACTAGAAAAAAATGAGCTTCACCTTTCAGAAATGAATCATAGGGCTCAGAATATAGTAATAAAAATAAAAAATAGTTGTATGACTAGATTCTAGAGGCAGGTAATTTGTCAAAGATGAAAACTACTTTTCATGAGGAAAAACATATATACGGATTTACAGCTGTGATAAACGTGAACTGAAAGAAAACTGCCTTATGTAAAAGAAGAATCGTTTTCCTGTATGTAAGTCTGCCTCGAAAATGGGCAATGAAACCTTGTGTCTTCCCAGCAAGTTTTAGACACATAATATTTAAGAGAGAAATAGTTTGCCACAAACCAATGACTTTGAAATGGAGACCAGGGAACTGGTAACCAAGAATGATACCCTATGTTTGATGCCCCAGTGTAGGGGAATGCCAGGGTGGGAAGACAGGAGTGGGTGGATGGGTGGGTGGGTGGGGGGACACCCTCATAGAGGCAGGGGGAAGGGGTAGAGGGCTTCCAAAGGGGATACCTGGAAAGGGGAAAATATTTGAAATGTAAATAAAGAAAATATCTGATAAAAAAAAGAATGGTACCCCTAAAGAGTATGCAAGTAGAAAGTAGGGAAGCCTTCCTGAAGGCAGGAGGAGACAAGGGGCTCCGTATTTAGCTTGGAGTTACACCTGCAGCATGCAAAATTATTTGACTTCAAGATCATAACATTTATCTGTATCATGACTGAGCCTTTAAAAATAAAAATATGGCTCAGAAGTAGAAAACGTAGCCTGGGAGACAAAGCTCAGTAGTGATGGATAATTATATCGATTAGGCAGGATAGTGAATTCCTCTCTGACTCAGTTTCCTTGTGTATAAAATGGAGATACTGTCGGCAACTCAATGGGTTTTATAATGATCAAACTTGAGCCTGGTGGCATAAGCCTATAATCTCGGAATCTTAGGAGGCTGCGGCTGGAGTACCACAAGTTCAAGGCCAGTCTGGTTAACTTCGTGAGACCTGTCTCAAAAATAAGAAATAAGTACTGGGGGTATGGCTTGGTCAGCAAAGTACCTGCTCTGAAAACATGAAGACACCAACACTTTGGCAGTGATGGACAGAGTAAGGAGGGTCCCTGGGATTTATTAGACAGCTAGCTCAATGTGAGGCCTATCTCCAAAAATAAGGTAAAGTGCATTTGAGAAAACAACCAACGTTGGCCTCTGGCCTCCATGCAGATGTACTTATGTACACACCTATACAAACACAGACACACACACACACACACACACACACACACACATGAGCTCATTAGTAATAGAAACAAGCTGCTCTAGAGAGCTCCTGAGAGGAAAGAAGCTTACTTTTCCAGAGAACAAACATCCGTGTGGCAGGCCCCTCTTCTTCAGCCAAAGTTCACTTTTGATTGACACCCTGGATCTCAATACGCAATCCTCACACACCCATAAGAGATCCAAGACACCTCCACTGAAGAGACGTTAAGACAAAAATGTGACTTTTGAGATAGGACAGAGAAACTCTAAGAAATAACTGTCATGTGCCAAATTGACTCTAGTAAAGTCTAAAACATAAATCAGCCTTGCCCTTATGGTACTTCCCTGCTTGGGAATGAGAAATGGGGAAGAGATGAAAAATGGAATGTGGCTGGAGAAGGAGAGAGCAAGATGGGCCAGTGTAATGAGGCTGCCTTATAGAAGGAGATTTCCAAAGACTTCTGAGTCTTGAGGAAAGAGGAGGAGGAACAATCCGGTGATGGTGGATGACGTGAAAATGAGTTATATCTACAGCAAAAGGAGAGTGCAAAGCAAAGGGAGGGGAAGCTAGGGAGATTGTCAGAGGCAGAGCTGCAAAATCTCAAGCTGAGAAGCCAAGCAACCAATCACGGTATCCAAGGGAACGATTGTGAATCCTATCCATGGTGTGAATTTGATTGACTCTTCTTCACCTTGGAAAAATCGCTATGGCTGGACTCAGAAGGGAAAGCAAGAAAGAAGCTAGGGCCACGGTGCAGCCAGGCAAGGCCCATGCCAACACAATGCAGCAGGAGCAAACGGAGAGTCTCATCTCAGAGACAGAAGATGCTGTGTTGACAGGGAGAGTCCCAACCCCATGTCAAACAAGACAGAAGACAGAGCTTGAGTGGACAACAGAGTTGAGAGTCTTGTCTGTTAACACAGAAAATACAAGGACAGGAGCAGAGAGCCTGAGAGCTGCTGAGCACAGAGCATTGGAGGAGGCCATCTCCTGCTTCCTGCCTTTCTTCCTCTCCATGTAAGGACAAGCCTTGAGTAGGAGAAGACCCTTGCTTCCAAGAGGCAATGCTCTTTCCAGTACCTGCATCACATGGCACCAGGCCAAGGCCACTTATATATTTTCCCTCTCTACTGGGAAGTATCACAATTCCTTTACCGTCATATAAGAGGGGCACAGGTAGCTGATTGACACTGGCTGCCCGGTGGATACCCTGATGTATATATACTATTGAATTGTAGGAGTAACAGATGTATACTATTGAGATGATCTCACCCCATCCTTCTCTACGAAGGTGAAGTTTTCTTCCAGCCGTTTACAAATACCGTTTATCCTGGTGACTCTGATATCCAGATGAGAGGGACAAATAAGAATTCAAAGTCTGCCCCAGGGCTTTATACTAGGCACACAGGTGTACTGGATAGTTTTATGTCAACTTGACTCAAGCTAAAAATATTTTAGATAGTGGCAGTTAACGTAATGATATCTTATTTTCATTTTCTTCTATGCGAGATAATTTATTTTCAAGGTGAAAATCATGATTCACACAAATATACAATGAGCAAGTGCCAAAATGTTTATTAATGCATTGATTAATGAGGGAGGCACTAAGACAGGACAATTTATTTGAAAATGAATTCAGAAAGCCTCACTATGTCAAACATATACTAAAATAAGTTTGCTCGTTAGACACAAGACTGATTTCCCACTCTGGATGGGGCAAATCAGTTGACTCTTCCTCAGGGGACATCTGCCTGTGCCCCGGACTGCGTCATCGGCATTGCCCTCAGGTACTTAAAGTTCACTAATTTGTAACTAATTTTTAAGACAAAGAAGGTACAGAGACCACACACACACACACACACACACACACACACACACACTTGGACTCTTGTCTGACTTCAAAGCCAGGTGCTTTTTGTCTTTTTGCAAATTTTCCCTAAACGTTCTTCTTATAAAATTTTCCAAAATCTTCTTAAATTTTATAAAAAGCATATGTTTTATAAGCATTAATCCTTGCTTATTAATCCACAACGTTAGAAGTGTTCTTTTTTTAGTAGCTCAGGTATCGTCTTCTTCAAGACCAATGGGTTCGCCACCTTCCTAATGATGCAACCCTTTAATACAGTTCTTCATGTTGTGATGACCCCAACCACAAAATCATCTTATAACTGTTATACAGTTATACCTCATAACTGTAAATTTGCTACTGTTATAAATCGTAATATAAATATCTGATATGCAGGCTATCTGTTAAGTGACTTCTGTGAAAGGGTCATTTGACCCCAAAGGGGTATCAACCCACAGGTTGAGAACTGCTGTTCTAACTGTTCTAACTGCTGCCACCCCCAGATTAAGTGTCTTCTTCTGTGTGTCCCCAAACCTGTGTGAACCACATTCTGTCTCTACCACATTTGTTAAACCGTGTGTTTATTTTCCTACCAGCCCAACTCAGGCTCAGTGTTTTCACCAAAGTGTTTACAAAATTAAAAGAGCCATCTTTGTCACCCAGCACAGAATACACACACACACACACACACACACACACACATTTCTTGTTGAAATAAATTTAAAGAAAAGTAGTGCAACAGCCAGATACTTTTTTCTGGGGAGGAGAAGTGGGAGGGGGGAGAAAACATCAGATACAAATAGCAGAAAATGATATGATAATGGGTCAGGGAGGAGAGAGAGAGAGAGAGAGAGAGAGAGAGAGAGAGAGACTTCGTTCTTGCTTTCCCCCAGACAGCTAGAAAGGACACAAAATAATTTTTTAATTTTTTTATTAGATATTTTCTTCATTTACATTTCAAATGCTATCCCGAAGGTCCCCTATACCCTCCCCCCCACCTTGCTCCCCTACCCACCCACTCCCACTTCTTGACCCTGGCATCCCCCTGTACTGGGGCATATAAAGTTTGCAAGACCAAGGGGCCTCTCTTCCCAATGATGGCTGACTAGGCCATCTTCTGTTACATATGCAGCTAGAGACACGAGCTCTGGGGGTACTGGTTAGTTCATATTGTTGTTCCACCTATAGGGTTGCAGACCACTTCAGCTCCTTGGGTACTTTCTCTAGCTTCTCCATTGGGGGCCCTGTGTTCTATCCAATAGATGCCTGTGAGCATTCACTTCTGTATTTGCTAGGCACTGGCATAGCCTCACAAGAGACAGCTATATCAGGGTCCTTTCATCAAAATCTTGCTGGCATATGCAATAGTGTCTGCATTTGGTGGCTGATTATGGGATGGATCCCTGGTTGGGGCAGTCTCTGGTCCTTTGGTCTCAGCTCCAAACTTTGTCTCTGTAATTCCTTCCATGGGTATTTTGTTCCCTCTTCTAAGGAGGAATGAAGTATCCACATGTTGGTCTTAGTCTTGATTTTCTTGTGTTTTGCAATTTGTATCTTGGGTATTCTAAGTTTCTGGGCTAATATCCACTTATCAGTGAGTGCATATCAAGTGAGTTCTTTTGTGATTGGGTTACCTCACTCCAGATGATATCCTCCAGAAGGACACAGAATAATTATGACCGTAGTCAGATGAAGCCCCATAGATTTGAGACTAAATTGCCTCCGTGACACTCACAGGCAGGGATGTAGGAGAAGAAGGAAGCACTCAAGCTCCTTTGCATCTTCAGCTGCCCAGGAAGTGAAGGCCTGCAGTGAATGGGATGTGTAGGAGTTAAATTCCAAGGACATTGATTCCGAATTTGTCTTTAAAGTTTCTTCAGAAGCATGCGTATGCTTTGACATTTACCCAGGATTTACCAAGTCAAAATGCTTTAATAAGAGCCTTGCTTTCCTAGATCCATTCACAGCTATAGATGGGTGGAGGTTTGAGCAGAAGAAATACGAGGAAAACGCAAGTTACTTTATATACAAAGCCTGGTTCTACCCAACACCTGAGTACCAAAAAGACCACAAAGGCTACTTTAAGTAGCATTGACACAGCTAACAGTTTAGGGAGCAAGGGTCCAACCTGATAATTCTAAGAAATTTAGCCCCTGGTCAAATTTAACACCAATCTAGCACCTGCTAGAGCTGATGGGTGCCATCACTCAGGGCCAAGGAGCTGAATGTTACAAGAAAAGCAAACACATGAGCCACATGGTCATGTGGCAGAGACAACATCAGCTCTGGGACTCAGAAGGTATACCCCCAACCCCCAATCCCAGGATCAAAATGAAGAACAGTCTACAAGTCTTGAAAACAGCATTATCAGTGAAGCAGGGTATGTAGTGTATCCCAGGACTGGAGATAAGATCAAAGTCATAAAACATGTGACCCTTAAGCAGCCACAGAGACACTGCAAAGCCTGTTCCAGTGAAATCTTATTTCTTTGGTTTTCTCACAACAAACCTGTGAATTGGCTGTTCATTTTCCTAAGGAATCTCAGTGAATGGATGTTTTCTGAACCACTACAGTATGTGCTTGTGAGCATATGATACCAGAGAGCCAAAAGCACCCAAGTTTAAAAAAAAAAAAAAAAAAAAAAAAAAAAAAAAGGTTGGCTAACACCAACCAAAGAGCATACACAGGCTGGTCTGAGGCCCCCAGTACATACGTAGTAGAGAACTGACTTGTCTGGCCTCAGTGGAAGAGGATATGCCTACTTGTGTAGAGATTTGATGCCCAGGGATGAGGAATGCTAGTGGGGGCACCCTCTCAGAGGCAAAGGGGAAGGGGGTAGGAGAAGAACTCTGTGAGGGGAGACTAAAAGGAGGGCAACATTTGAGATGTAAATAAATAAAATAATTAATTAATAATTTTAAAGATGCTTGGTTATGGGAAATCTTGTGTTCATGAACACTGGACAGGATAGAGCTGCAGGTTCTCCAGCTGACCCAGGCATGCCCAACCTAAAACCCATAATAGCTATAAATGCTAAATGCAACCCAACACATTTATAAATTCTTCTCTTGGATTTGATCCAGGCATTCCCCCAGAGACACCAAACAAGAATGGTGTCCCACTGTAACAAAAAATTTCCCTTCCCTCCCTGATCCTGGTCCTCTCTGCCTCCTCCTCACCACCGGCCTTAGAACACCGAGGGAGCGTGGAACAGTGAGTGCTACGTGGAAATGACGGATGCCTCTGCCCGACTGAACTTCCACTAGAGATTACTGGACCATCCCGGTTCTAGCCCAGAGTATCAAAATTCACCAGCTCCGTATCGGAGCTGGAGTTGTAACTGTGCTTGCCTTTCCTTTCTCAAGTTCCCCCTCCCTGAACCAAGCTCACCAGAAAGAAGAGCAAACAAACCCAATGTCTCGGCCTCTGATCCAGGGTTGGAAGAGACTCCCGAGCCCTGTTGCTGCACTGTCTGTGAGAAGCACAAGCCATGGAGCAATCTGCAGACTCAAACAGGCTAACAAAGTCACTGTGGTTACGGGATCCACAAATGGGTGAGAGCAAAGCCTTTGGGAACTCGGAAACTGTGGGTATCTCTGGATTTTGCTCATCTCTGTCTTAAGCTCAGCTTCACAAAGCAAAACCTAAGAGGCCTAAAAGTCTGGAGAGCATGATTCTACTTAGAAACCTCAAGGGACAGAAGACAAAGCCAGTGTCAGATGTGTTACCAACATGGCCCAGTACAGGCTGTTGGGTCATGGGCCCAAAATTCAGTAGGAAACATGAATGTATCACAGAGCAACCCATCAGAGGAAGACAGAGGGAACTCAACCAATGCTACAAACGGCTGGTACTCAAGAGTGGTAGTGCCACATGGGTTGATAACTCTATCCTTCCAGGATGCACACCTCTGGGCACTCAGTAATACTCAGGTCCCCAAGTCAAGGAGCTCTACAGCAGCACCTGCCCTTGAGAGACTGGATGTGGACAGTCAGTTATATAGAAGATGAGACCGAGATCTGAAGAGGGACACAAGAGGACCTGTGCATCCTCTCTTTCCCACTCTGGCCTTCTTAACCATCCAGAAGTAGGGCATGAAACTAGCTGTTCTGAATTAGTAGAGAGAATTAATTTGATACCTCAGGGCAAAAACTATAGCAAGGAAGAAAGAGGTCAATCCAAGCCTGAGTTGTCACACCCTCTTCATCCTTACCCGTAGGACTGGCTTTGCTGTCGCCCCAAGTCTGGCTGAGGATGGGACCCACATGGTCATCAGCAGCTGGAAGCAGCAGAATGTGGACAGTGCAGTGGTTGTGCTGAAGGAGAAAGGACTCTGTGTGTCAGGCACTGTGTGTCCTGTAGGGAAAACAGAAGATTGGGAGGAGCTGGTGGCCACAGTGAAGGGCATAGGAGGTAAAACACAGGGATTCTGCTTTGGTGATCCACACCAGAGTAACCAGTTATAGGCTCTGCTGATGACCTGGCCACTTGTGTCACTTGGTGATTACCCCTGAGCAGAACTGGGCAGAAATTAGACACATTCCGGGTATGAGGGAGATGGGGAACACTTTGGAAGCATAGAAAGGTACTTCCAGCCATTTGTAGAATATCCACCAGACCCTCCTGGAAGACTCTGGGGCAAGATCTGTTCAGAGACAGAGATGTTGTAGAGGAAGAAGTTCTGGTCCTCAGCCAGAGATAGAGTGTTCAGGAAAAAATGGAGAGGTGACCAGTATATTTCAGGAAAGGTTTAGATGAGAGGTGGGTTGGGAAAATGGCAGCCCAGGGTGCCTGGAGTCAGAGGACATAAAAGGCAAGTAGAGCTGAAACCCCAGCTTTGTCAGCCGTGTGTGTGTGTGTGTGTGTGTGTGTGTGTGTGTGTGTGTGTGTGTGTGTGTGTGTTTGCTGGAACCCATTGTCCTCCAACCTTGCTTAGCATTGTTCTTCTCTAGAACTGGGCCCAGGTATAATCCCAGACCAATAAGCTTGCTGTGCCACTACAACAAAAACTTCCCTTCCTTCCACGTCTCCTCCTCACCCACAGGCCCTGGGACATTGTGTGGGTGTGGATTTCCTGGTGTGTATTGCAGGAGTTAATCCCTTGGTAGGAAGCACTTAGGGAGCAGTGAACAGATCTGGGGTGAGGTGAGATCTGAGGAACCAACAAGAGGCTGGTAGAATTTCATCCTCAATGTTTGGATAACCCTCTCCCCACCTAAGCTTGAGCCCCCCTGTACTCCTCAGCTCCACACATCCACTTCCTGTCATAAGCTCAGCTCCACACATCCACTTCCTGTCATAAGCTCATTGACATGGGGCAAGGCCAGACGTTCAGACTCCCCGATGTCACCTAAAGAAGTGAAGGTCCTAACTTGCTCAAGGATGCCTATTCCACGTCACTGGCACCTGTGGGCTATCATCCTGAAACCCAGCCCTCCTGGATCCCCTGATAGATTCTGCTTTGGTCCAGATGGAGTTAGAACCTTTAGAGACAAGGAAAGGTATCCCAGTCTCAGACCTTCAATCCCAGAGTCACCAGCTGATCCCTTTTGTACGGAACCTTCAAGATGTCCCCCTTACCCCACAAATGCCTCAATAAACTTCCCTTGGCAGAAGTATCATGTACCCATTCCAACTTGCTTGTTTCCTGATGTGAGAGAGCACTACATGATCACATCTCTTCTCCCCTGGCCCTTTTTTGCTCTGATTTCAGATGCTGAGTGTGAATGTGAAGGCTCCAGCCCTGTTACTGAGTCAGCTTCGGCCCCATATGGAAAATAGGGGTTGAGGGTGGGGAAGGGCACAAGGGAGGAGCTACTTGGTATCAAACAGGGAGCAAGGAAGTAGGAGTGTCAATAACACAAGGACAGTAAGAGTTTGTCTTTCACACTTCGGGGTCACTTAAAGAAATCAAAGAGCCTGACCCATTATTGTGCCCAGAGAATGCAATGGCCAGGGAATTTGTCAGAGAATCTTCTGGAAGAATGGGGCTGGGGGAGAATCTTGAGAAAGAAAGGCAGGAGTTATCACAGTTGACCTGGAATTAAGAAATGAAAGTGATTTCTTTTAGTGTGCAGTGACTTGGGTCATGAGGAATGATGAACCTGTGGTACCCAGTGGCATTTCTGTCATCCGCCTCTCCGCCTCTCCACACAGGCTGGAGCAGAGGCCAGCCTGACCTGCCCCACCTCACCTATGAGGGAGCCCTACACCGACTTTCTCTGAGTTGACGTCCCACTGATTTCAGTGACCTGAGATGCTTCCAGAACTGTATTCTCCAGGAGTTCAGTGTTTGTTTTGGGCAGGAACCCTGTGGTTGTAATCCTAAGAGCTCTTTCTTACTGCATTGCAGACGGACCCCATCAATCGATGTTTCCTGTTGTCTGCTGAGTGTGGTGGTAGACGGGAGTTCAAGGTCAACCTCAGCTACATAGTGAGTTCTGCTTTAGATCCTATCTCAACTCCTTCCTCCCAAATACACACATTCCCTCTCCTTCTCTCTCCCCCATCTACCCTCCCATAATTATTTATATTTCAGATTAATTACATAATATACATTTTCTTTCTCCCCATGATACACACACACACACACACACACACACACACATCAGCTTTCCTATGTCAGCTAGTCTAGAATCTCAGGCTCCCTTCTCCTAACGCTGTTTTAGCCTTCTAATCTGCCAACCTGATCCAGTCTCATTCTCCTTTACAAATCTACCGGGTCTCTTCCCTTGCATAACAGTTCCTCCTCTGAAGGCCAGCATCAGCAGTCTCCCTCCCAGTCAGCACAATCTCTAGAGCCAGCTTCCCTCTATAACTCAGAGTGGCCAGCAGAGGTTGTTTCTGGGCCAAGCGCTTTGCAGACATTGCTTTAAGATGCTTGTTCCAGGGCTGGTCATGTAACTTGGTGGCAGAGTGCATTCTCAGCTTACAGAAAATCTCCAGGGAGAACAGAAATCCTCTAACTGCACTACTTTCCCCGCTCCTCCCACACCGGTGTGAGTCTCACGAGCGTGGGCTGGGCGCCTGGTGCAGGAGGGTGAGCACCCGGGCCGGGGCTGTGTTTCTTCTCTAGACTAAAGTGGTCACCTGTGAAATACGACCAGCGCTTGTGACTAATTATGACTGTGAAGTTCCCTTCCAGTTCCAACACAGGCAAGGTGTGGGATTAGATTAAACCATGTTTTCAGAAATGCCACTTTTGTAGGTTAAAAATGGCCAGATAGTAATTCATAGGGCACAAGTCAATGGCATGATGCTTTTAGGGTTTTGGGGGTTTTTAGCAGCATGATCCTTTCCATCAGAGGTGCTCATTGTATGAGTCCAAAACAAACAGACAAAAGCAGACGATGCCCAGGCTGAAATGTGGGTTTTTTCTGTTTCCTGGTACCTGACCTGGGCACCTCTGCAGAACCTAGCTTCGTGGAACCGGCAGTAAAGGGCTAATAAGAGGAGAGCACGGCCTCTGAGTCAGAGGCCTGCCTTTAGATCCAAGCTCAGCACTGCTGGGCCTCTGCCACTTACATTCCTCAGCTCGCCCTTTTCTTGTCTAGCAAGAGCTCAGCTGGTTAGCAGCCTTGTGACATGTGATGAAACATGTCAGCTACCAGAAGTTAAAAAAAAAATCGATATATATTTAGTATAATAAATAATAAATATCGTTTGAAAATAAAGTAACCTGCAATCTAGTTTATCACATAGGTAGTACAAATATAACTTAATAACCAAACTCAGTTTATCATTTATAAAAATATTAATTTTATTACTATTATTCTGGGATCTAAGCAAGCAAAATTGCCTCAATCTTTTAAAGAAGGCAGGTTTTTATGAAATCCATTTAAATTGTTTCCATTCATTCTTATCTACTTGCTAAAATCCTAATTATCCTTCTTCATGACCCGATTTAAATGGAGCTTCCTATATGCTGGAGAAAAGGTCCTCGTAGCCTGAAATTCTATACTTGACAAACACATCTTCCGAAAACTAGGGTAGAGTTCCAGCACTCTGGGGCTGAGCAGGAGTCAGCCACTAACGGGCATTCTAAAGCATATGTCTCACAGTGCCGAGGAACAGGCAGCCAGTCGGTGAAACATGAGGCCAAAAAGGATGGAAAGGTAAGGAAATTGTAACATGAATGAAGCAAACCGTCTATTACCCAAAACAAAGATGTTTTGGAAGTTTCAAAGAAATAAAAACGTACCACAATAATTTTCACATCAGAAAGATAGAAATGGCGTTATGCTGTTAAGAGATTCTTAGGCTCTTTAGACAGGGCAAGAATATTAGATCTCAATTAAACAGTTCCATTTTACTTTCTGGGCTATCAGCTCCAAAAGTGTTCAGAGAGGACAAAATAAGTTTTTAAACTAATAGACAGAGAGGTAGAAACAAACAAACCAATCCAAAACGCAATAATAATGAGCAGGCAAAAAGTAACTTGGGGTGGTGTCTTAGGGTTTTACTGCTGTGAACAGACACCATGACCAAGGCAAGTCTTATAAAAACAACATTTAATTGGAGCTGGCTTACAGGTTCAGAGGTTCAGTCCATTATCATCAAGGTGGGAGCATGGCAGTACCAAGGCAGGCATGGCACAGGAGGAGCTGAGAGTTCTATGTCTTCATCCAAAGGCTGCTAGTGGAAGACTGACTTCCAGGCAACTAGGATGAAGATCTTATACCCACCCCCACAGTGACACACCCATTCCAACCAGGTCACACCTATTCCAACAAGGCCACACCTTCAGATGGTGCCACTCCCTGGTCCAAGGATCTACAAACCATTACAGGTGGGATGAATTTTATGTAGTCTAACTCTTACTGCATCAGTAGACACCATGAAGGTATAAAGCCGCCAAGCCAGGACTAGGAAGATAAAGAGCTCAGGGTTAACGCATTTCCCTCACACGGCTTGAGGACCTGAGCTTGTTCCACAGAACCCAAACCAGAGAGCCAGACATGTCACCACTGAAGGCCCTGGATGCCCAGCCTGACCTGGGAGAAAGAACCCAGACCAGTGAGAGATCCCTTCTCAAAGACAGTGCACAACACCTGAGGGACGATACCCAAGCTTGTCCCCTGATCTATACACATCGCATGAACACCTGAACACACACATTCAAGTGCACATGCACATATGCACACAAATACACACACACACACACACACACATAAAAGGGAGAAAGAAAAACCACTGGTCTAGAACCTTTAGTCAAATTGGGGTTTTAGTACATTGTAGTTAAAGAGAATTACATCTCTATCCCTCTTCCCTTTCGTCCGTCCAGCCTCTTCCAGACACCCTCCCTCAACCCTTTCCATGGCCCCCACTTTCAAATTGATAGTCTTTTTTCTTTTATTATTATTATTGTTAAATACAAATATACTTAAATAATTATTTAATATATATATTTTAAACATACATAGTGTGTATAATTTTAGGTAAATATAAAATAATATGACTCCTTTAGGCTTTATGGCAGATCTATGTGTCCATCCTTCTTTCTCCTTCTGTATTGACCTCCCTCCCTCCAAGTCCCCCACCCCCCCCACCCCCGTTGGAGCTCCCTTTCCATTCATTTCCCTCTCCTCTCACTTATATCCTTCTCAAGCCCCCCACCCCCACGTTTGGTTTCTTTACACTTTGATGGCTTCTGTGTTTACGTCACAGCGTATCTAAGGATTTGAAGCTAGTAATACCTCAAGAGCATTCATCATCCTTAACAACTACAGAAATGTAAACTAGAACAACTTCAAGATTTTATTTCATCCCAGCCAGAGTGGCTGAGACCAAGAAAACAACTAACAGCAAATGCTGGTGAGGTTGTGAGAAAGACAGAACCTCCATCAGCCATTGGTGGGAATGCAAACTCGAGAATCCTCAAAGAGCTAAAACTAAATCTACCATCTGACCTCGCTGTGCCACTCCTTGGCACCTCCCCATACTTGCCATCCTATTCCACAGATTGGGTCATTGCCCCTATTCACAATAGCCAGGAGACAGAAACAACCTGAATGTCCTTCAACAGATGAATGGATAATAGTGGGTTCATACCCACAACAAAACACTACTCAGCTACAAAGAAAACCGAAATTATGAGATCTACAGGTAAATGGATGGAACTGGGAAAGACTAAATTGAATGAAGTAACCCAGAAAGACAAAGACCACCTGTTGTTTCTCATCCCCTGTCCCTACCTCCTAATTACTTTTTTTGGGGTGGGGAGTTTGAGACAGGGTTTCTCTGAATAGCCCTGGCTGTCCTGGAACTCACTCTGTAGACCAGGCTGACCTTGAACTCAGAAATCTACCTGCCTCTGCCTCCTGAGTGCTGGGATTAAAGGCATGTGCCACCACGCCTGACCCTATTTACCTTTTAATCTGATGTGATAACAAAAGTGTAGCTGCTTGTTTTATGAATGCTGTGTTCCCCACCCCAACCCCCCCCCCTCAAAAAAAAAACTGCTTACATGAGCTCATCTTCAAGTCTCTTCTGGGAACCTGCCTCCAATTGGTTTTGATTGGTAAATAAAGATGCCAACAGCCAATAGCTGGGGAAGGACAGACAGAGGTGGGATTTTAGGATTCCTGGCCTTGGGACCAGAAGGAGGGAAAGAAGGAATGGAAGAAGGAGGGGAAGGAGGAGGAGATCCACCATGCTGGGATAGTGTGGAGAAGAGGAGAGACACCATGCCTAAGAAAAGTGGAGGACAGAAAGACATAGCCACCATGTGACAGAACAGGGAGAGCATGGCCCAGGGGGCTGCCCAACTGGGTCCAGAACGGCCAAAGTAGGACACAGAATTTAGTAAATAGTAACTTGGGATTATCGGCGGGAGGTAGTGGAGGTTAGGCAGTGGCCCAGCTATTGTGCTGCTTAAAACATATTCAAATATAAAGGTTGTGTGCGTGTCTTTCATTCGGGAACACTGGGGCAGGTAGCAAACCCGGCAACAGGACTTATGAATTAATTATTAATTCAGCACAAGAACATGCTTTGCAAGGGTTTTATTGCTGTGAACTGTCCTTTAGGCTAAGAAGGAACCATTCCAGGGTAGTCAGAGCCCTAGGCATAGCTAGGGATAGAATTATCTGAAGTAGGACAAGCAAAGTATAACACAGAACAAAGGACAGACAGCTCAGCCATTGAACTTAAAGTTCCCATTTTAAAATCTCTTTTCTCAGACTCAAGCATCATCTTTCCTTGTCTGACAGCAGTGCTAACGTAGTACTGTGTCATTTACGTTAAATAAAGCCGGAATGTGCAGGGAGGAGAAAAATCACAGAAGCAGAAGGAAATAGTAAAGTGGGCGTCACTGGAGCAGAGGCCAGGACATGACCCAGAGGAACAATGCTTGCTTAGCCCGAGTAAGGCCCTGTGTTTGATCCCTAGCACTCTGAAGGAAGCAAGAAAGGGAAGAAAAGAGGGGAGGAGGTTAGAAAGAAAAAAGAGAGGCTGGGAATAATACAATATGTAAATAAATAAGGCCAAGAATTTATTAAAAAAAAAAAAACTAGTGCTTTCGATAAATTTCTAGTAAAAATCAATGTAAAACACCAAATAATATCAGGAATAAAGACAAGAGCAGCGCCAGAGATGCTGAAGGCAATAAAACAGCACTAAGCAAGTGATGGAGCCAACCACACATGCTGAAATTGTATTGAAACACAGCTTTTAAAATCATATTCCCTAGCAAAATCAATGCAAGAGCACATAGGAAGTGTTTCTAGTCTTTTATTAGATTTTGAGAATTTCATTTAATGCTTTTTGATCACAGTTACCCTTTCCCCACCCCCTGCCCACTCCTCCCAGATCCTCCCTCCCAGACCACCAACTTCCCCTCCTCTGTTTTTTTAATTTGTCATGTCCAACTGCTGCTCTCCTGCACTCTTGGAGGTATGGCCTTCCACGGAGCATGGCTGACCTCCCAAAGGCTAGAAAACTGACTCTTCCTCTCCCGGCAGCCATCAACTGCCAATGGCCCCTCAACTCGGGTGGATCTTCATGGCCACCTCCCCTCTGGGTGCTGGGATTTGGTCTGACTTGAACTTATATAGATCATGTGCGTGCTATCACAACAACCATCTGTTCCTATGTGCAACTCCCCTGCCATGTCTGGAAAGCACGCCTTCATTGTGCCCATCTGAAACTCTGGTTCTTAGACACTTTCAGCATCCTCTTCTGGTGTGATTGCTGGGCCTTGGGAGGAAGAGGTATACAATAGATGTCCACGTTAGGATAAGCATTCTGAAATCTCTTATTCTCTTCACCTTAACCAGTGTGGGTCCCTGGGTCAAGCCTCATCTACTACAAAAAGAAACTTGTCTGATGAAGGTTGATAGAGCTACGGGGATAAAGGTAAATTACTGAGAGTCAGTTTGCTTGGCATGGTGCAAGTCTTTAATCTCAACACTCAGAAGGAAGAGATAGGCAGATATCGGAGAGTTTAAGGCCCGCTTGGTCTATAAAGCAAGTTCCAGGACAGTCGGGGCTACATAATAGGAAGACCCTGTCTCAAAAATAAAATAAAAGAGTTGTTTTAGTGCCATGTCCATTTAGCATAACAATATTAATCTACTCTCGGGGTTTTGTTTTGTTTTCAAAAACAAAATCCAAACACAGAAGGCCTCTCTGTTAATATAACCTGATAAACATGATTGAGGACCTAAGGAAAATGAAGATAAATCCTCCTACCAGACCTAAGCTGTTCTTCCTCACCCCATGCCTCCTAAACCCCCACGCCACCTCTGTTCTCAGCCACACACAGGACTGCTGTGCTCAGCTCACATCCTGTCCCTCTTAATCTTGCCAGACAAGGTTCTGTGGTCTTGGTGTCCTCAGCGGCAGCCTATGCACCACTTCCTGTAAGTACGGCTGTCTGGGGCTCCAGTCAGGAGAGAGGGAATTCCCCCTTTCCACTCTAGAAAATGACCAACATTTAACAATGGCTTCCTCAGAACTACTCCCATGCAAAAGAGATATTTCATCTTATGTACAGGCACTGAGCACAGTGTCGTGTCTTCTTGGCATCGTCTTCCAAACCTGATGATCAGGAGCTGTTACTCCGCTCAGTTCCCTGAGCAGAATGCAGGAGACCCAAGTATCCCATCCCCAAACCCCATCTCTCCCTCTACTCCTTCTGTCCTCAGAGGCTGGCGGGTCCACAGAGTCAGTGAAACAGCCCTGCTGGAATGAACAAAGACTCTGACAGTATGTGAACAGCCTAGCACCCGGTGTCATCAACACAGACTTTGGGCAAGTGGTAAGGACCAAGGGCCAGAAGCCCTTCTACCCACTAAGTATAGGGTGCCTGCCACTTCCCAGCTAAGCCCCACAGGAACTCTCATACAATACATCCTTCCCACGGTTTACCCTCCCTCCACTCCTTCAAGTTCCCCTACACCTCCCCTCTCTCCAAACCCACTCCTCCTTCATTTCCCTTAAGAAAAGGACAGGCCTCCCAGGGATAACAACTGAACATGGCATAACAAGATGCAATAAGACAAGGTGCATCCCCTAATATTAAGGCTGGAAGAGACTACCCAATAGAAGGAAAAGAGTCTCAGGGGCAGTCGAAAAAGTCAGAGACAGCCCCAATCCCATTGTTAGGAGTCCCATGAAAACACCAAGCTAACAACCATAACATATATACAGAGGACGTGGCACAGACCCCTGCAGGCTCCCTGACTGCTGCTTCAGTCTCTGTGAGCCCCTGTGAACCCTGCTTAGCTGACTCTGTGGGCCGTGTTCTCTTGGTGGGATCTGCACTCTTAGCTGCTTCTCTGTGAGCCCCTATGAGCCCTCTTAGCTGACTCTGTGGGCCATGTTCTCCTGGTGGGATCTGCACTCCTAAGCTTAAACCTTCAGGCTCCTTTCTGCTCAGATGCTCTGGTCCACAGCTTTTGGGGTTCACATTAGAATCAAAATCAGGGTCATCCCAGAGTGTCCCTCTGAAGCCCTTTCATGAACACACAGCACACATCATGTAGAGCCTGTGTGACTGCATCTGGCACGAACAGTTCTCTAACTTTTGACCTTGCCTTTATTTCTGAAGACTAGGCCCTCGAGGAACATTTGAAGTCTTTCTGTGGAATGCAGAGGTAGGTTAGAGTGACACAGATTCCCTTATAGATCTGAATTAAAGAGACCTCAGAACCTACATGAAAGAGGAAACATCATAGCCTAGTGGCCGGCAGGTCACTGGCCAGCCCCCTTTCTAGGATCTGAAGACCCCCCAAAGGCCTCCGTAGTTCCTTGCAGAGCCCACAAGTCTTCAGTCACAGGACTTTATTCATCTTCACAGGTCTTGATTCTGCAGTCTTACACAAGAGCTTGGGGCAAGTATGGAAGGTATCCCTGTCTTGGCCTCGTCTCCTCTCTCCATGCAGAGTGGGCCAGCCTGAGGACAGTACAAGACGCATGTACTCCCCAAGGTCCAGCTATACCAATTGTGCGAACATCACTGTAGCTGACTGGTCCCCCATGTCTAAGGCCAGGGCTTAGGCTCACCTCTGCACAGGGTGTGTGACCCTGGGGCCATGTGCTGCAGTATTTTTAAAAATAAGCCTGTGCTCTAAATGTGTGTACTTTGGAACACATTTAGACGAAGAAAACCTCATCAGGAAATAGTAATGCAAAACTACCATTAAAAGGAGCAGAACCATGTTAGTTGCCAGGAAACAAACCATGGTGGCTTGAGTATCTCAGATAAAGGGTCAGAGATGAGCAGGGAAAGTTCTGGAAGCAAGGAGATGCAAATTGGCTTTCTGAGCATGTGGAATAGTCCCTAAACATTTCTGTGAACAGGTCTCTTACTATCTAATTCTGCATCTAAGGAAACTGAGACTTAAAGTCAATGCTCCGAGAAGACCTGAGTGGTCCTGAGTGGGAGCTGAACCTGACTTTGTTTCTACGACGGGGAGGGAGCAGCATGGAGCTCGTGCCTGAGGGAAGAGCATCCCCCAGGGTTCTTATTCTCCCATTAGATTCCTATCCATCCTATAAGACCTGAGCTGTTCTGCTGCATCCCCACATATGGCCACCATGGGGTGTTAGTGGAATAAATCTTTTCTCTTTAAATGCTTATTACCTCAGTAGTTTCTTACAATTGTGGAAAGCTAGCTAACCCACACAGAATGACAGTCGATGCTTTCTTTCTGAAAACTCAAATCCGGGGTCCTCCAGAGTCCGAATGCTCTCTGATAGTGGGCATGAACCATCACTGCCCCCTACCTCGGCTGGGTCAGATCATCATTGCATGGAAGGAACAGAAAATATATCTCAGTGCCCTTCTACTGACCCTCAGAGGAAAATGTAAGCAAAAACACGATATGGGATGGAGTGAGTCAAAGAGAAGTCTGAAGAAAAGAGAGATAGATCTTAAGCAGGAGTGTGTGAAGACCACACCAAATTACATAGCCAGATCCACTCAGAGAGCTCCTATCCCGAATGCTAACCCAGTGAGTGTGCATGGTAGATGAATTCCTCACCAGCATGCATCGTTTGCACATCATATGCCCCAGACATAGACTGTGTTCCCTGCGAGACCTCAAGAATGAATCCTCTCTTGGCTGAAAGAAAGAGAAAGACTCTGGCAAAGGGGAACTAGCATTGTTGAGAAGCTTAAGGGTCTTTGTGAGCAAACAATGACTACTGGGAAAGCATTTCCAGGACCAGTGTCCCCTATTATCAATAGGAATCCAAAATGGCAAAGGGACTGGTAGGATGGCTCAGTGAGTAAAGCACTTTCCACACAGGCACGAGGATCTGAGACCAAATCTCCAGAACCCACCTAAAGCCAGAGGCAGAAAGAAGCACTGTGTCTGCACTTCCAGCTCCTGAGGAGAGATGGGAGGCAGAGACGAGAGACTCTCCAGAATGACAAGAGCCAGATTGGCTGGCATACACAGCATCTCACAACGAAGGCAGAGACTTGCTCCCTGGTCTCTACGCACTCAGCCACTGGCACACACAGACATGCACACATAGCATGCACACACATTATACACACATATAAAGATAAAAATATTTTAAATATGGGCTGGAGAGATGACTCAGGTGGCTGAGGGCACTGGCTGCTCTTCCATAGGACCATGGCTTGGCTCCCAAAACTCACAACCACCTGTAACTCCAGTTCCAAGGGATGTGTTTCCTCTTCTGGCCTCCACAGGTACACAAGTAGTGCTCAGATGTATATGCAAGTGAAACACTCACCTGTGTGGAAAAAATATATATTTTTAAATAAAAATGAAATAACAAAAGCCATTCCATCCTAATTGCTCTTCAAGGAGTGAAGCTTTAATCATTGTGAGGGATTCCTGAGCCACAGAGATATTAGCAAGGGTGAATATGCAGTGACACTGAGGCTGATAGAGCAGGGGGGCAGATGGTTCAGTGGTTAGAGAGGCCTCACCTGGCACTCCGGCTGCAGTGCACCCAGTGCCTGTTTCTGCCCCTCACAGGCACTTGCAGCCATGTACAGAGGCACGTGATAATTAAAAATACACTTAATTAAAGTTTATCTTTGAAAACTAATAGAACCACTGAGTAGTAGGGGCTGGACAATTCTGAACAAGACCCTTTGCAGCCACGCCACATTAAAGCAGACAAACCTTCCAAGTGCAGCTGCCTTTCCCAATATGGCCCAGTGTGCTTGAGAGGTGATTTCCCTTGGATGGCTCCTCTCTCCTCGCATCCTTGTTCTGTTGCCTCTGTCTTCTTTACACACAGAGGTTGACACGGGTCTTGTAACTACTGGAAAGTTTTTGCAACTTATATTTTGGGGTTTTGGGAGCTTTGTAAATGTTTTCCAAGGGCTTAGTGCTTTAAAACTTGGACATGAGGAGTTTGGGGCACTCACTACACTATCTCCCAGGCCCTGGGGATTGAGGGGAGAGCATCCCAGCAAAAGGAGATGCCCTGGATAGATGAATTCGCCCTATTCTGGGGATGCTGGGGTGCATTTGTGTAGGTCACATTGCTTAGAACAAGAAGTCAAGAAACTAGACAAAAATTTACAGAAATGTCTAAGTGATTATTATTATTAACTAAAAAACAACCAGCTGGGTACACCTGTGAGGGATTTTTCTTTAATTAAATCATTTGAAGTGGGAAGATCCACTTTTAATCTGGGCCACGCCTCCTGGTGGAAGCCTATATGGCAGACATGAAAGAAAGAAGTTCTCCCTCCTTGCCTGCTTGTCCTAACTTTGCCTGGCAAGTCCATTCCTTCACTGTCTTTAAGAGCCTGCTTCTTCAGGATTCCAGTATACAGGATTTGGTACCAGAAGTGATTCTAGAGCAGCAGAAGTATAAGGAAGAATTTTTTTAAGTATCTGGAATAGACTTTCCAATTCGCTGACACCTGCAGTTACTGAAACCTTCCCTAGAAGCCCAGAGAGTGCTAAAAGCCCAAAGTGTTATCCGTTTTACAAACTTAAGGAGACAAATGCATTTGATTTTCCTGATTCATCAATTGTGAGAGGCAACAGATTTTGGTGATTTTTGTATAGAAAACTTTTAACAACTTGTGGGAAAAATAAGGAAACTGATGATGCTAGTTGGTTGCTCCTAACACCTCTGGATACATTGACAAAGGAAAAGAAGGAGCTCTGTGATAAAGTTAACAACTCTAGCATCTCAGAATAAGGCAAGGACAGCACTGAACTCTGGATTAAACGGACTGGTACCAGATGCACATAAACAGCCTAGAGGTTTCTAAGCATATGCTGGAAGAAAATCCTCTCTCCAGCAGCCACAGAGCTCAAGATGCAGGAACTCAAACAGAAGCCTTCATTTTAAGGTTGACTGAATTAGAAAGAAAATTCAAGTCCAAGCTCTGGAGGGTGTCGGCGGTTGAGGTAAGGGCATTAATTGGCAAGGAGTAGGATCTGGTAGCTTGAGACAGAGATGTAAGGGAGGCCCCTATTAAGGCTGAGAACTTGGAGCTTCAGATTCCCAAGGGTTTCTCTCACCTCAGGAAGTGGTCTCCCCACTCTCAGTGGAAGATGCACTCCCACTCTGCCTGCCACCAGAAATACTGCGTTTTCTGCCTTTGACCTAGGAAACTAATCCTTCATCGTCTGATAACCTATCAGCGATTTTTCCTGAAGAAAATGTTAAGCAAGACCATACTGATGTCTTTCAGGTCCTACCAATAGTTGCCTCTGGCCCTCTAACTACACTGTAAGCCAAGCAGACTCCTGAACAGGAGGTAGAAAATGCTGTCTATGAGATGTGCTACACGACTAAAGAGCTTAATGAGTGTGCTAATTCATTCAAGCAGAAGTCTGAAAAATATGTATAAGGATAGATTTTAAGGGTATGGGATAATTGTGAAAGAAATGTAATACTGGATCAGGCTGAGTTTATTAATATGAGGCCACTGAGTGGAAATTCTAGGTTTAATATGAAAGCTCACACATTTTTTAAAAAAGGGGCATCAAAAATTTGTCTGAATGGTTGGCTGAAGCATTTGTCAAAAGATGACCTGCTGAAAAGGAGCTGGAGATGCCTGATATGCCTTGGCCTATTGTCGATGAAGGGATTTTAAGGCTCAGGGATGTTGCTGTGATAGAGTGGATACATTGTATAAAACCTAATCCTCCACAATGGGAAGGCAGGAAGACAAGCCCTTCACTAATCCTACAAAATGCAAACTGGTGAGAGGGGCACCAGCACGTGTGAAGAGCTTTGTTGTTGTCCTTTTCCTTCTGCCAGACCTTAGGGCTGGAGATGCTGCTGCTCAGTTGGATGAATTAAATTCAGTGGGTTTAGTTTGGCCCTGAAGTAGCAGGAGCCATGTGGCAGCACTGAATCAAAAGAGGCAAGGTGATCATAGTTATCCTAAGTGGGCATCGTAGACAAAGCCATGTCCATAATGGCCTGACCCGCAATGGTCAACACAAGCAAAATAGATTTGATGGTGGTGTGCCTCATGTGGACCTTTGGTACTGGCTGATCAACCATGATGTTTCCAGGCAGTAAGGAGATAATAAGCCGACTGAATTTTTGTTTGCTCTGTATAAGAAAAAAAAATTCAAACAAATGAAAGAAGGGCTAGGTTGGATAGCGGCAAAAGGGAATTTTGAATTTTGGCCCATGAATGGATTTCCAGACTTGAGACAGTTTGGAGACCCAGATCCCCTTGAATTAAGGGACAACCAGATTCCATTGAGGAAAGACCTTCATAAAAATACCTAAAAGTTTTACTGTTAGCCTTTCTCCAGTCCTTCCCCAGAGGGACCTTCGGCCTTTTACAGGGTTACTGTATACTGAGGAAAAGGAAACAAACCATCAAACTTCCCAGGGTCTATTGCATGCTGGTTCTGAATAGACCCTGATTCCAGGAGCCCTCAAAGAATATCCTGGCCCTCCAATTAAAATAGGGGCTTATAGAGGTCAGGTGATTAATGGCTTTTGGCTAAAGTCCAACTCACAGTATGTTCATTGGGTCCTCAAATTTATTCTGTGATTGTATCCCCAGTCTCAAAATGTATAATTGGGGTAGATATACCTAGAAATTGGCAAAATTCTCACCTGTAGAATTTCCTGACCTGTAGAATGAGGGTTATTATGTTTGGAAAGACCAAATGGAAGTGTAGAGTTACCTCTTCAAGGGAAAATAGTGAATCAAAAACAGTGTTTACTGCTCTAGAGACAGTGGAACCTGGGAAAATGGAGCTGATAAATTCTAAATTCTCATGCAATAGCCAACTTTATTTGGAGCATCAGACAATTTATACTCTGAGTGTTAAGAGGAATGACATGAGGGAAGTGTATAATCACAAGGGTAAGCTGAATGTGGTAGACAAGCCCCATGCTGCACAAACATGTTTTTCCTTAGAGGGATATAAACAAATAAGAATACCCAGTTGTCGTGAATAATCTGAAGTAAACTCACTCCTATCTGCTGCACCTGGAAGGGGAATGAAAGCACAATCCAAGAACAAATCCATGTTGTTGGTTTTTGTTTGTTTGTTTGTTTGTTTGTTTGTTTGTTTGTTTTTTAAGAAACGAATGTGAAGTCACAAGACTCTTGTCTTGTTTTCTTGGAATTTTCTCACAAGCACTCAGAATTCTCCTCACATGACTCCATTCTTGGACTGTGTTTCAACAAACAGTCCTGGAGGAATCACAGAAATTAGTGTAACCACCAAGGACTTTAAAGATGCAGAAATGGTGGTTACCACCACATCTCCTTTTAACTCTCCTATTTGACCAGAGTAGAAGACGGATGGATCATGGAGAATGAAAACTCAATCAATTGATGACTCCACTTGCAGCTGTTGTACCAGATATGGTGTCCTTACTTGAGCAGATTACCATGCCTCCTGGTACATGGTATGCAGCTATTGATCTAGCAAATGCCTTTTTCTTGGCTTCTGTCCATAAGGACCACCAAAAGTAATTTCAGTTGGCAAGGCCAGCAATTTTAACCTTTAAAATTTTATCTCAAGGATTTATTAAATCTCTGGTCCTGTGTCACAACTTAATTTAAAGGGCTTTTTATCATCTGTCTCTTCCACAAAATATTACTTGAGTCAACTATATTGATGACATTATGCTGATTTGACCAAGTGAGCAGGAGGTAACTCCAGTGGTGTAGAGCATGCAGAGATGTCCCTTCTAAGATGAAGGATAAGTCCTTGTACCTGGCCCCTCCCACCACCAAGAAAGCACAATGTTTGGTGGGTCTACTTAGATTCTAGAGACAGCACATTCCTCACTTGGATGTGCTACTCAAGCCCATTTACCAAGTGACTTGAAAAGCTGCTAGCTTTGTGTGGGACCAGGAACAGGAGAAGGCTCTTCAACAGGTCCAGTCTGCTGTACAAGCTGATCTTCCACTTGGACTATATGATCCAACAGACCCGATGGTACTTGAGGTATCAGTGGTAGATAGGGATGCTATTTGGAGCCTTTGGCAGGCCATTATAGATGAATCACATAGAAGACCTTTGGGATTTTGGAGCAAGACTCTAACATCATCTGCAGACAACTATTCTCCCTTTAAAAGTCAGCTCTTGGCCTCCTCTTGAGCATTAGTGGAAACTGAACATTTGGCATTGAGCCACCAAGTTACCGTGCAACTGAGCTGCATGAAACTCATGAACTGAGTGTTATCTGGCCCAGCAAGCCATAAAGTACAACATGCACAGCAGCAACCTATTGTCAAATAGGAGTGATATATGCATGATCAGGCCCAAGCAGGTCCTGAAGACACAAGCAAGTTACATGAAGAAGTTGACCATATGCCTATGGTTTCTACAATATCATCTGCTCCAATCATGCACCTCACAGGCTGTGCCCTATAATCAGTTAACTGAGTAAAAGAAGACTAGGGAATGGTTTACTGATGGTTCTGCAATTGTGCAGGCACCACCAAGAAGTAGACTGCTGCAGCATCACAACCCCTTTCTAGGACAACCCTGAAAGACACTGGCAAATCTGCTCACTGCTCACTATTCCAGATCATGGAATCCTCAGAGGACAGAACCTTGAGCAGTAGACATGGTCATACACTTTGTTTAGAAAGAGAAATGGCCAGGTATCTGATTGTTGACTGACTTGTGGGATGTAGCCAATGAATTGGCTGGATGATCAGGGAGTAAGAAAGAAGGCTATGCGAGTGCCTGGCAAACACAGAAGTGAGTGCTCACAGTCAGCTATTGGATGGAACACAGAGCCCCCAATGGAGGAGCTAGAGAAAGTACCCAAGGAGCTAAAGGGGTCTGCAACCCTATAGGTGTAACAACAATACGAACTAACCAGTACCCCCAGAGCTCATGTCTCTAGCTGCATATGTAGCAGAAGATGGCCTAGTCGGCCATCATTGGGAAGAGAGGCCCCTTGGTCCCAGTACAGGGGGATGCCAGGGCCAAGAAGTGGGAGTAGGTGGGTAGGGAGCAAGGTGGGGGGGAGGGTATAGGGGACCTTCAGGATAGCATTTGAAATGTAAATGAAGAAAATACCTAATGAAAAATTGGAAAAAGTTTTTTAAAAAAGAAAGAAAGAAAATTAGTGAGAAAGACATCTGGGGAAGTGTGTGGGTAGATCTCTCCAAATGGGTAAACGACATGAAGACACTTGTGTCTCACATAAATGCTCATCAAAAGGTGACTTCAGCAGAAACAAAGTTTAGTAATCAAGTAGACTGGATGACCCATTTCATGGACAGGCAGCCTCTTTCAAGCCCAGCCATCCCTGTCATTGCCCAGTGGGACCATGAACAAAGTGGCCATGGTGGCAGAGATGGAGGTAATGCATGGCCTTCACAATACAGACTTCTACTCTCCAATGATAATTTTTGCTGAGTGCCACATCTGCCAATAGCACAGACCAACACTGAGCCCCAGATATGGTACCATTTCCCAGGGTGACCATCCAGTGACCTGGTGACATGTTGACTACATTGAACAACTTGCTCTGTAGAAAGGGCAATGCTTTGTTCTGGTTATATATTTGCCTTTCCTACACATAATGCTTCTACCAGAACCACCGTACGTGAAGTTACAGAATACCTTATTATCCATCATTGTATTCTAGACAGTATTGCTTCTGACCAAAGAACTTACTTCACAGTCAGATAAGTTCAACAGTCAACCCACAATCATGGAATCCACTGGTCTAATCATGTTCCCCACCACCCTGAAGCAGCTGACCTGATAGAAAGATAGAATGTCCTTTTGAAGAAACAGTTACAGCACCAATTAGGTGGCAGCAACATGGAGGGCTGGGACAGAGTTCTTCATAAGGCAGAAAGAATATGCTTTGAATCAGTGTCCAATATAATGTACAGTTTCACCCATAGCCAGGATCCATGGGTCCAGGAATCAAGGGATGGAAAAGGGAATTGTTCCACTCGCTGTCTTCCCTTGTGACCCACTGATTCTGCCACCTTAAGTTCTGCTGGCCTAGAAGTTTTGGTTCCAGGAGGAGGAGCACTCCTGCCAGGAGCCACAGGAAACATTCCATTGATCCAGAAATGTAGACGTCCCCCTGGACACTTTAGACTTCTGATGCCCTTAAATCAACAGGTTAAGAAAAGATTAACAGTGTTAGGAGAGGTGATTAATCCAGTCTATGAATGAAAAGTTGGATTGTTTCTCCACAATGAAGGTAATAAATATTATGTCTTGGAATGCAGGAGATCTTTTAGGACATCTCTTGATGCTACCATGTCCTGTGGTTAAAGTCAATGCAAAAGTACAGCAACCTAATCCAGGCAGGATGACAAGGCACACCAAACCTTGAGGAATGAAGGTATGGGCCACTCCTCCAGGAAAAGAGCCAAGGCTACTCAGGTGCCTTCTGAGAGAGGAGGAAATACAGGATGGGTAGTAGAAGACAGTAGTTATAAATACCAGCTAAGACCACATAACCAGTTGCAGAAATGAGGATTATAATTGACATGAGTGTTTCTGTCATATTTTAAGAATGTGTTTGTACAAATATTTGTGTTTTCTTTCCTTGATTTCTTTATCATGTAATGTAACATCAATTAAGAATATATCAGTGGCTGTTATATTTAAGTTTTGGGATACTAAAATAATGTTCCTCAAGGGACATTGACACCTATTCTAATTTATAATTGACACATATTCTAAATTTGATAATGTGTTTGTGGTTTAAAGGGGATAATTTATATCACATTAAACATAATTTTATGACCTTGTTAAATAGATAGTGTTTGTATGTGGAATAGTTATATCATTTTAGGTGTAATTATGACCTGGTTATTGTTTTCACTTGGAAATCAAGCATAACATAAGGAGATATGATTATGTGTCAGGTTGACAAGGGATGGACTTGTGATGGCTATTCTTCATTGTCAACTTGACTACATCTGGGATTACTAAAACTAAGAGGCTGGGTACACCTATGAGGGATTTTTTTTCATAATTAAATCATTTAAAGTGGGAAGATCCTCCTTTAATCTGGGCCACACCTTCTGGTGGCCTTCTGGTGAAAAGAGCCTATACAAAGGACACCAGTTATTAAGAAGGAAGCGCTCTCTATTTGCCTGCTTACCCTCACTCTGGGCTGGCAAGTCTCTGTTCCTTCACTGGCATTACAACCTACTTCTTCAGGATTCTGGCAAATACTGAGGACAAACTGAGACATCCAGTCTGTTGGACTGAATAGCTACTGGATTCTTGAACTTTCCATTTTCACTGGCAGACAGCCACTGTTGGACTGGCAAGGCTGTAGCCTGTAAGACACTCTAATAAGTCCCCTTTGTATATGGTCATTCTATCAGTTCTGTTAGCCTAGAGAACCCTGACTAATCCTGACTAACATCAGGTTCAATAAATTAATTAATTAATTAATTAAGGAGGAGGAAGGCACAAAGTGAGTTCTACGACAGCCAGGCCTGCTACACAGAGAAGCCCTGTCTCAAAAAAACAAACAAACATAGAAGCACAATATATAATGGAGGATAATGAGCCCTGGGAACTAGACACACATCTTAAAATGCTATAATAAAACCTACCATCTTGTACAAGAATATAAGATAATAAAAATTATTTTGAGAAGAATAACATAAAAGGTTAGACCCTACACAGTATCAAGTATACGTGCATATTCATTAATGCACATAGGAGTACACAAATGTTAATACATAAGTGGTGGTTTGAATGAGAATGGTCCCCATAGGCTTACATGTTTGAATATTTGGTCCCCAGTCGGGAATGTTTGGGAAGAATTAGGAGGTGTGGCTTTATTGGAAGAAGTGTGACTTTGTGGGAGGAGGTGTGGCTTTGTTGGGGGAGGTGTGGCTTTGTTGGAGGAGGTGTGGCTTTGTTAGGAGAGGTGTGGCTTTGTTGGAGGAGGTGTGGCTTTGTTGGAGGAGATGTGTCACTGGAGGTGGGCTTTGACGTGTCAAAAGCTCACACCAGGCTCAATCTCATGCTTTCTTTCTTCCTTGTCCATAAGGTGTAGGCTCCCAGTTGCTACTCCAGTGCCACACCAGCCTGCCTACTGCCATGCCTCCCATCATGATGGGACCAACCCTGTGAAACTGTAAGCAAGCCCCCAGTGAAATGCTTTCTTTTATAACTTGCCCTGGTCATGATGTCTCTTCACTGCAATAGTAACAGTAACCAAGACAACATATAAAGATATAGAAAATCCCTCCAGGACCGAAGAGTGAATATTCAGATGAGAAGACCAATATTAATTGTGGGAAAGATGAGGACAAAGGGAGATCTGAGGCTTCTGACAGTTCAGACAGTTTTCATACTAAAATTGTATTTTTACATTATAGATAATATTTTTAAACGATACTGAAAATGTAGCCCTTGGTGAGACTGCATGAGAAAAGCCAGAGTTTGTTTGAAGTGATTTCTTAGGGATACCAGCCAGTCCTCTTGTCCTCTAGCCCCTCGTTTCTCTGGTGTATCCTCAATTTACTAACAATGCCAACTGGCCATTGTTATTTGTTTTCTAGATAAGAAATTGTCTCCCTGGAGTGTGAACAATCAAGTGATGGCATCTACCAACAGATGAAGGGAGAGGAAGGAATTATTAGCATTATTAACATGTCAGACATGTGTTCCTTCTTCATCTTACCATGCCTCTACTATACTTGTGCCTTAAAATGAGCCTATAATGAAGACTATCTCACAGACCCAATTCCCCCTTCCAGTATCATCTGACATTACTCCCTCTCCATACATGACCTTTTGACCCTTGATGCTGCTTACCTGTGAACACCTACCTCCCTCTACACCACAGCCCCGCATGTCTGTGCCCATAGCTCCTTCTGCTTCATCTTCATCTCATCAGCTCGCTGCCAGCTCTGCACTTCTCTATAATTTTGTAAGGTAGAGCTGGAAATCCAGCTCTGGATATTTCCAAATCCCCTAGAGAAATTCTAGAACCACTCCTGGAACTACAATCTATACTAGCCAGGGTTTTCTGAAGGACAGAACTGAGTGTGTGTGTGTGTGTGTGTGTGTGTGTGTGTGTGTGTGTGTGTGTGTGTGTGTGTGTGATTTATCAATTGGTTTGTTTTTATATTATTATCATCATTATTTATTATGATTTCAGATGCCAGCTTGTATTCTCTTGAGAGAAAGGGTGTAACTTTGGGTGAGTAGGAGGTAAGCTGGATCTGAGAAGAGTAAGAGGAGTTGCAGGGAAAGAATCAGAATATAACGTAAAAATATATTTTTCAACTTTTTAATGGAGGTATTTATTATATTAATTTACTGGAGACAGTCCAAGTAGTCCAACCACTGCCATCTCACAGTGGAGAGACTGAGACCACAAGCCTGGCTGTCTCAGAAGTCTCAGGCTGACACAGAAAGCCTGGAGGATTTGGGGAGAGCTTCTGGTCTTCAGCCTGCACTGGAATCCCAGAGCTGCTTCTAATAGAAAAGGAATGCAAAGGCAACAGGACAGACAACCCTGCCAGCAAGACCGAGAGAGTGAGGGCAAGCAGACAAAAAGCCAAGTTTCCTTCTTCCACATCTTATATCTGGGCTCCCACCAGAAGATGCCACCTAGATTCAGGATGGGTTTTCCTGCTTTCACGAATCTGATCAAGAAAATGCCCTCTAGGCATGCCCAGTGGCATGGGCTTTAGTTATAATTCCAGATGCAGTCAAGTTGACAACTAAGATAAGTCATACAGAAGCCTTACCTTTACCTGAAGAAAATGCAGTTAAATGAGAGAAAGAGAAAGTGGGTGGTCGAAGTCGGCATGAGTTCGCATGCCTCAGAAGGAATTAGCTCTCCAGAGGAGCCCTACCCAGGGTTACACATGCATACAGTTGGCCTTGAAGATGCCTCACTGGGGACATTACAGGCTCCCTCTATCACCAAGAGACAGCAAAACTAACTATAGCCTGTAAGACTCATTCACAAGTGGAAGGAATTTCAATATGTCAGGAAAGTCTTTTAAAATAGGCAAGGCTCAGGTTGTAATAAAAACCGCCAACAGAAGTATATCTTCTGAAGTCTAGAAATAGAAAGAGTAAAGCACAAAGATGTGTCACTTTCTGTGAACCAAGCTGCAGGACAAAGAGAACAAGAGAAACTTGATCCACATTAAATAACCCTTAGATTAGATGGGTGACAGAGTCAAGATAGGGAATCAACTAAGGTGTCCCTCGATGAATAATGCATAAAGAAATGGGTCATACGTATGCAGTCAGATAGTTTGGCCATTAGAAATAATGAGACAGTGCCCAGCAACATACATAGAATGGAAGCATCACACTGAGCCAAGTAAGCCAGACACAGACAGAATCCCATGCTCTCACCCATGTCGAAGCTAAAACGTTGATCCCATGAAAAATAAACGCAGAACAATTATTACTAGAGCCTTGGAAAAGTAGTGGAGAAGAAGAGAGATGGCAAATGACAGATGTAGTTTGGTGGGAGAGATCATCTCAGTGTTTTACAGCACAATGGGATAACTATAGTCTACAACAATTGATTATAAGATTCAAAACCGCTACCTAGAAGTCAGGCTGATGAGGTGGCTCGGCTGGTAGAGGGGCTTGCTGCCCAGCCTGACCTGACTTCAATCCACAGAGCTCACCTGGAGAAAGGGAAGAACTGCCTCCAAAAAGTTGACTTTGACATCCATGAACTTGACATAGCAGACACATGTAAGTTAGAAAGCCTGAAGTCTCTCAACTCACAGAAGTGATAAATATTTGAAAACTGTCCATTTTCAAGTATTTATCATTTTAATTATCCTGATTTGATTAAATAATGTATACTTGTGTGTGGAGTTGTCAAACTACATCCATAAATACATGGAAATATTATGTTAGCTAACTTTTATTCTTTGAGGATTTCATACATATATACAATGAAATGTGGCCACACCTGTCCTCCATCTACCCCCCAACTCCCTTCATATCACCTCCTCACATTCCCTCCCAACTTCATGTCTTTTTTTTATGACCCACTAATCCAGTTAGTGTTGCCAAATAAAGAATTCTTCTCCCTCCCCCAGTAACCGCCCACTTTTAATAGCTCTTTGGTATGCGGTGAGTCTCACAAACCATCTACCCAACCTATGCCAGATTTTTGGCTGGCTTAACCTTATGTAAGACTCGTGCGGATAACCATAGCTGCTGTGAGGTCATGACTCACATACCAATAACATGTTTAGAAGACAGCATTTTACAGTACTCCTCCCCATCCTGCAGTTCTGACATTCACGCAGCCTCCTCTTCTGCAAAGTTCACTGAGTCTTAATGGTGGTGGTGTGTACATAAATATTCCATGTAGAGCCAAGTATTCAGTCTCTTACTCTCAGGACTTTGACCAGTAATATATCTCTCCATTGACTGCTGCAAACTGCAAAATGAAAAAAAATCTTTTCTGGCCAAGGTTTAGAGTAGGCAAGGTCTATAGGGATAAACATAAATATTTAGAAGGCAGCTTTACAGCATGACTTAACAAAGTAAAAGGTTCTGTTCTAGAGTCTAGACTTTCACTACAATGGACTTTGGACCAGGATTACAGAACCAGAGAAGAAAATCCCACCTGCGGAGCAGGCCTCAAATTCTATCAGAAAGTGTTTAGTTAGCCCGTAACAGCTGGGCCACTACTGCCTTCACAGACACATCAGTCCCCTGAGCATTCTCTCCAGACCCTTAAGAGAACTACCTACCAAGTGCCCGTGCCCTTTCCCTTTCTTAGTGGTCAGAAGTCAAGGGTACCAGTCCTTGCCTTTCCCTCTAAAGGGATATCTGAGCATATCTCAGAGCACTGAATGTCTGAAGCTCCTCGATTTCACGGGGCCCTTATCCTAATGTTTACTTCCTGCCTTCTGGCACATACACAAATGTTGTATTTAACACTCTCGAATCTACCAGGTCCAAAAAACATAGCATCAGCAATATAACAGACTGCCGAGATCTTTTTGTGAAATGTCAAGACAATCAAGTCTATTTTAGACTACCCTGTGACAACATGAAGGAAATTAACTCCAAGCATAATTCACTTCTATAAACAAGGATTCGCTTCCGCAAACTGAACATATGCAGATACTTCTAAGTTAGGTGCCTGCTTAGCACTCGAGCTTCACTTTTTGGTAATTGTGACTACTCTACTTTTTTTTTTCCTCTCCTAATTAAGCATCATCATTCTGAAATTCATATTAATGCTAGAAGACTTTTGGATCCGTCTATCAGACCATACAAGGCCTGAGCATTGTACCTATTGGGCTTACAGTTCCATAGAAGAGTTATTACTGCAAAGAAAGCTCCTTATCTCGAAGAATAGCACCTGACATCTTCTCTGTGATGCCAGGGATTCTATCACTAGCACAGTCCTCACTGCTTGCTATTTTCTCTATGTAGCCCAAGCTGGACCCAGAACTCAGTGCCCCTGCCTCCACATCCTAACTGCTGGGTTTACAGGTAAGTGCCCCCATACCTAGCTCTCTGATTCTTCTCACCACATGTTCACACTCTGCCAAGATGCTATAGCATCTCCATTTTACTTATCATCCACTAGGCTTCCAGGGGCCATTTGTCTCCAAGTGTCCATGTGCAGTTGTTAAATTCAGCCTTGTATCCCAAAAGTTCTGCTGTTCAATATTCATCCTCAGTTAGTCTCCCAGTTCCTATCATTGTTTTATATTATTAACCAAGCAGTGAAAGAATTATTTTTATTTAATGAACAGTATCCCCCCCAATTGAATCATGCTTAGGCATGACCTATGATAGGCCTAGAAGTTACTGGGGGAACAAGCAAATTTTGAGGGGGCAGGAATCATTTCTCAAGGTGTATTAGTCATGGTTCTCTAAGGAACAGAGCTGATGGGGTGAGTGTAGATATGGGAGGAGAGAGAGAATATAGAATGAATATATATTCATATATACATATACATACACATATATTCAAATATATACATACATATATTCAAATATATACATACATATATTCAAATATATGTGTGTATGTGTGTGTATGTGTATATATATATATATATATATGTGTGTGTGTGTGTGTATATATATATATATGTGTGTGTGTGTGTGTGTGTGTGTGTGTGTGTGTGTATCTTGTGTTCATTCCCTTGCCTTACAACATCAGATCAGACCTCCAGTTCAGTGTTAAAAAGATAACATTATGATATCTTTATATCGTGTGTGTGTGTGTGTGTGTGTGTGTGTATGTGTGTGTGTGTGTGTGTTAGAGTGACTTACAGGTTGTAGTCTAGTAGTCTGACAATGACTATCTCCTGACAGAAAGGCCAAGAATCTAGTAGCTGTTCAGTACACAAGACTGGATGTCTCAGCTGTCCCACTCTGGTGCTGGGGCTCCAGGTAATTCCTAGGGAGTTGCTGGTCTTCGGACTACATTGGGATCTCTATATGTATGAAAAGCAAGGTTCTATGAATCAAAAACAAAAATGAAATCAAGAAAGCAGTCAAGGCTAAAGTAAATATTACATTCATAGGTTTAGACACAATTACAGTGCATTTCTTATTTGAAACCATTCCACAGATGCATAGGTTGAGGTTTCATTGTGTCCAAAACCAATAAGAGTGATTTTCTGACCATAGTTCTATCTCTGAGTTCTCTCTTAGCAATTTTAAGTAGCCACAAAGGGCTCATACATATTTTGGGTTACTGTGTTTGGGGCTTGTGAGATGGTTAATAATATATCTCCTTTATATTTTTTCCTGCCTCCCTGATGCTAATATGCTATCCTGAAAACGATTTTTATATATTCCGTAATTGTGGCAACCTTATTAGAGTTAATAATTTGCCTATAGATTTTTGATTTTCATATATATACAATCATCAGATAATTCACAAATCATAACATTTCTTCTTGCCCTGTATTTATAGCTTGTACTTATTCTTTTGCTTTACAGCATCAGATCAGATCTCCAGTTCAGGGTTGAAAAGATGAACATTATGATATCTTTATCTTGTTTCTGATCTCCAAGGCCAGCCTTTTCATGTTTCACCAGTTTCCTATGTTGACTCAGAAACTAAAGCAGTGAACTCTCACATGCTTGTAGTACAACTCTTGAAAACAGTCACCAGTATTAATGCCAATGATGTTAACATTCAATGAGCTAGAAATTCCAGCCCAACAGACCTCCAGCTCCTATGAACATTTACAGCAGACCAATTCATGGGCACCAACTCAAAATCTATCAACAACACAATGAAAGCTATTTTAGTACGTGTTTGTTCACTATTTCTACATGACACATCACTCCAAACTTAGTGACTTTAAAAAGACAGAAGTCTATGGACCAGCAATTCAGGCTGAGCTCAGCAGGGAGTTCTGGTTTCCATTGAAGCACAGCTGCCTCCTCTCACATCCATGAGAAGCGATGAGTCAGCTTGCTGATCCTGACTTCTTTGAGGCCTCGGCTTAGAAATCCAGGCCAATTCAGCTCAGATCCATGAATGTTGCTCTCCACCTGTGTAGCCCAGGCTTGCCCACAAGACAGAGTCAGGATCCCAATATTTAGAGCACACAGAACTACCAGCAGCCTAAGCTCACAATTGGCACATGGTTTCCTTTGCTACATCCTACTGACCAATGCAAGCCACTGTACCAGCTCAGATGCCGGAACAAGAAAGGCATCACTTCTCCTAATGGGCAGAGATTAAGGTCGCACCACAAAATACTAAGTAACTTGTCAGAGATTGATCTTTACCACAGAAAACTATTTTTAAAATGCAACACAATGACAAAATAATGTTGAATAAAATGAGTCAGACAATAAAGGATGCCCACTATACAATCTTTCTAAATAAAGTGAAAAGACAAACCAAACTAAAATTTAGGACTTATTGATGTGTATTTAACAGAGTATTTTAAGTAGGCAATAATTGTTAAGTTTAGCAAAGAACAGTTATCTTGTAAGAGTGGTTACTTTAAATATAGTAAAGAGTGATAATGATTTTAGACTTATAAACCCAGAAAGCATAGGTTTCCAGGGAATTGGATGTGTTATGTATAATTTCTTAGCCTGGCTGGTAGTAATAAGATAATCACTATGTATATGAATATATGTGCATCGTGTGTTTACAGGTACCTATGGGAGAACAGATGAGAGAACAGAAAATGATACAGGATCCCCTGAAACTATAGTTACAGGTGTCTGTGAGGCACTGATGCAGGTCCTGAGAACCAGACCCAAGTTCTTGGCAAAGATCATTAAATCCCCTTAATTACTGAGAGCTCTCTAGCTTCCAGAGTGGCTATTTTAAATCCTTAAGTGGTATCTACATTTTTATGCATCTTTCTTGTGTTATGTCTCATGATAAAAAATTAAATAGTATATGATGCTGGCATAAAATGTTCAAATTATACTATAAATATTATAGAATAAAGAACTTTAGAAACCACTCATGCTCATATATTATAATTTTTATTTATTTATTTTTAGTAGATATTTTCTTTATATACATTTCAAATGCTATCCCGAAAGTTCCCTATACCCTCCCTCCGCCCTGCTCCCCTACCCACCCACTCACGTTTCTTGGCCCTGGTGTTCCCCTGTACTGGGGCATAAAAAGTTTGCAAGACCAAGGGGCCTCTCATCCCAGTGATAGCCAACTAGGCCATCTTCTGCTACATATGCAGCTAGAGATATGAGCTCTGGGGGTACTGGTTAGTTCATATTGTTGTTCCACCTATAGAGCTGCAAACCCCTGCAGCTCCTTGGGTGCTTTCTCTAGCTTCTCCATTGGGGGCCCTGTGTTCCATCTTATAGATGACTGTGAACTTCCACTTCTGTATTTGCCAGGCACTAGCATAGCCTCATACGAGACAGCTATAACAGGGTCCCTTCAGCAAAATCTTTCTGGCAATGTGATAGTGTCTGGGTTTGGTGGCTGATTATGGGATGGATCCCCAGGTGGGGTAGTCTCTGGATAGTCCATCCTTTCGTCTCAGCTCCAACCTTTGTCTCTGTAACTCCTTTCATGGGTATTATGTTCCCTATTCTAAGGAGGAATGAAGTATCCACACGTTGGTCTTCCCTCTTCTTGATTTTCTTGTGTTTTACAAATTGTATCTTGGGTGTAATACATTTCTGGGCTAATATCCACTTATCAATGAGTGCATATCTAATGACTTCTTTTGTGATTCGGTTACCTCACTAAGGATGATATCCTCCAGGTACATCCATTTGTCCAAGAATTTCATAAATCCATTGTTTTTAATAGCTGAGTAGTACTCCATTGTGTAAATGTACCACATTTTCTGTATCCATTCCTCTGTTGAGGGGCATCTGGGTTCTTTCCAGCTTCTGGCTATTATAAATAAGGCTGCAATGAACATAGTGGAGCATGTGTTCTTATTACCTGTTGGAACTTCTTCTCGGTATATGCCTAGGAGAGGTATTGCTGGATCTTCCGGTAGTATTATGACCAGTTTTCTGAGGAAACTCCAGACTGATTTCCAGAGTGGTTGTACAAGCTTGCAATCCCACCAGCAGTGGAGGAGTGTTCCTCTTTCTCCACATCCTCGCCAGCATCTGCTGTCACCTGAAATTTTGATCTTAGCCATTCTGACTGGTGTGAGGTGGAATCTCAGGGTTGTTTTGATTTGCATTTCCCTGATGCTTAAGGATGTTGAACATTTTTTCAGGTGCCTCTCAGCCATTCGGTATTCCTCAGTGGAGAATTCTTTGTTTAGCTCGGAACCCCATTTTTAATGGGGTTATTTGAATTTCTGGAGTCCAGCTTCTTGAGCTCTTTGTATATATTGGATATTAGTCCCCTATCAGATTTAGGATTGGTAAAAATTCTTTCCCAATCTGTTGGTGGCCTTTTTGTCTTATTGACAGTGTCTTTTGCCTTACAGAAGCTTTGCAATTTTATGAGGTCCCATTTGTCAATTCTTGATCTTACAGCACAAGCCATTGCTGTTCTGTTTAGGATTTTTTCCCCTGTGCCCATATCTTGGAGGCTTTTCCCTACTTTCTCCTCTATTAATTTTAGTGTCTCTGGTCTTATGTGGAGGTCTTTGATCCACTTAAGCCTTGAGCTTTGTACAAGGAGATAAGAATGGATCAATTTGCATTCTTCTACATGATAACCGCCAGTTGTGCCAGCATCATTTGTTGAAAATACTGTCTTTTTTCCACTGGATGGTTTTAGCTCCCTTGTCAAAGATCAAGTGACCATAGCTGTGTGGATTCATTTCTGGGTCTTCAATTCTATTCCATTGATCTACCTGTCTGTCACTGTACCAGTACCATGCAGTTTTTATCACAATTGCTATGTAGTACAGCTTAATGTCAGGCATGGTGATTCCACCAGAGGTTCTTTTATTGTTGAGAATAGTTTTTGCTATCCTAGGTTTTTATTATAATTTAATAAACAATAAATAGTACAGCCTAATTTAATTACAGAACAATACATTGGTTAGGAATAGTTTCAGGAAACTGTTCCACTAGAGAGAAAAAATAAATTTGATCTCTGTTTAACAGAGTATGCAAAGAAAGCTCTAGAAAGGAAAGACTCAAGGTAAAAATAATAAGGTATGGTAAATATTGTGGTTTAATATCTTTCCTGACATATGTGACACGAATGTATTTCTAAAGAAAGGCCACACATCCAAGAGTATTTGTGCAGCATGAATTGAGCCTTGATGGATTTTTTTTTCCCAAGGAACACAAAGTTGGATGAGTAAGGGAGGGGGTAGATCTGGGAAGAGTTGGATGTGTGTGATCAAAGTACATATAAAATTCTCAAAGAAATGATAAAAAAAATTAAGTAAATGGGGAATGGGGTTGAGGCCGTCTATACCAGTGAAGAGGAATGCTGTAAACTGAAGACTGTATTTAACTTGATCATCTACATCCAAAGGAGAAAAAAAGTTTAAAATGAAAATCGAATCAGTAGCCATCTTCCACAGGTTTTCTTTCTATAGAAACTGCTGTTAATGTGTGTTGCACATTCCCTAAAAAATAACGATGTGTGTGTGTGAACACGTAGTATTTATTTTTGTCATGTTGTTTTATATATGATTCTCTTTCACTCCTAAGTTTACTTTGGACACCTCCCCTTCTACAAATCTACCTCTCCTTTATGCAGATACTGTATTTTATTCACTCTATTTAAGTTTTGTTACCAATAAATCTTTGTTTGCTTTTTTTGTTTGCTAACAATGTGCTTTTTAAATAATTTACTGCTGCTGGGGCTGGAAAAGTGGCTCAGTGGTTAAGAGCACTTGCTGGTCTTCCAGAGAACCCTCAGCTCCCAGCACCCCATAAAAATGCTCACAATTACCTTTAACTCCAGCTGGTGCAATCCTGTGACCTTTGCAAATACCTGCATGTACATCCACATATATAAATAAAAATGAAATAAAACTTTACATAGTTTGCTACTAAACTATACCTCTTGTCAGTATTCTTTTTTTTTAATTAGGTATTTTCCTCATTTACATTTCCAATGCTATCCCAAAAGTCCCCCATACCCTCCCCCCCACTCCCCTACCCACCCACTCCCACTTTTTGGCCCTGGCATTCCCCTGTACTGGGGCATATAAAGTTTGCAAGTCCAATGGACCTCTCTTTCCAGTGATGGCCCACTAGGCCATCTTTTGAACATATGCAGCTAGAGTCAAGAGCTCCGGGGTACTGGTTAGTTCATAATGTTGTTCCACCTATAGGGCTTCTTGTTGGTATTCTTGCACATAAACTTATGGGAAATATTAGCATTATTCACAGAACCTAAGTAGGAAGATTTCTAAGTCAAAAGAGTCAGAATATACATCCCACTCACTTAAGTATGTGATAGATATCGTCAAGTCACCTTTCCAAGAACCTTTCAAAGGCCATATGTCCCCATGCTTTTGTAAGCACTGGGTGGGAAAAAGCTTCCTAATTTCTTTTTTAGCAGGCAATATATACAGTTGAAAGATTGTGTCTTGCTGATGTTCTTAAGTGCGAGTGAGACTGGGTACATTTCCATCATTCTGCAGGCCGTTCATATTCTTCCTGTGAACTGTGTGTTCTGGTAGCATCCCTGTTGTCTCCGAGTTGTTTTATTTCCTCCTTCGTTTGCATGGTTATTTTGCAAATCGAGGCAATTAGCCATTCTATCATATGTTCCACAGTTACACTTTCACAGCCTGTCTTGTCTTTTGCCAAACAGAAGTTTTAATTTTTTACACAGTCAAATTTATCAATCTGTTCTTTTGTGGCTCCTGGGAAAGAGACATTTTAAATTTTATCTTGCGGCTCAAAAGCTTAAGCGATTTTTCTTAAGGTGTAACTGGAGTGTTTGGGGTGAGGAGGAGAGGAGATAATAAAGCAACTGCAACATTGTTGTATATACATTTACTTACTCATGTAGTGACAATTTTGGAATTTTGGTTTCTTTTAAAACACAGAAATATTATAAGAATGTGCTTTCATTTTAATCCCAGGCGTGGGGATATAGGGCTGCTTCAGACTGTTCATTCACAGCAGCTGACTATGATTTGCCTCATGCTCTAGCAGAGGCGTGTTTTTGCCAGCTGCGGGTAGTTTCTGCAATTGTGTGACCTTTGGGATTCTGGGAACTTTTCTGAGGGTATATAAATGCTAGTGCCCTGATAGGTGAAGCGTTGATGGTTGTTGGTCATTCAGGAAGATTGGCTGTAGTTTGTTGGCTGTGGTTGGGCTCGAAGAAGAAACAAGATGAAAGAAATAAGATGCAGGGATCTCTCTCTCTCTCTCTCTCTCTCTCTCTCTCTCTCTCTCTCTCTCTCTCTCTCCCTCTCTCTCCCTCTCTCTCCCTCTCCTCTATTCTTCTTTCTCTCCTATCTAATGGTAGGGGGTAAAGCCAAGGGGATAAAGGATGGAAAAAAGAACCCACAAAGTAGCAAATACCAGCTACGTATACATATATATGAATACATAAATACAATTTATTTACAATTTTACATATACATAAATATACTTGCTTGCTTACCTTCTTTCTTTCCTTCTTTCTTTCTATATCCTAACTCCAGTTTCCCCTCCCTCCTCTTCTCCCAGTCCTTCCTCTACCTCCACCCACCAGCTACTCCTTCCCCATTCTCTTCAGAAAAGAGCAGGCGTCCCACAGTTATCAACCAAACATGGCATATTAAGTTGCTGTACAACTAGGTTCCCCTCATAGTGAAGGTAGACAAGGCAACCCATAGGAGGAAGAGGGTCCCAAAGCAGGTAAAGATCAGAGACAGCCCCATTTCCACCCCACCCCATGTCTGCCACCTCTGTTAGGAGTCCCACAAGGAGACCAAGCAAACAACTGTAACATATGTGCAGAGGGCCTAGGTAAGTCCCATGCAGGCTCCCTGGTTTTTAATTCAGTCTCTGAGAGCTCCTATGAACTCAGGTTATTTGATTCTGTAGGTTTTCTTGTGGTGTCCTTGATGCCTCTGACTTCTACCATCCTTACCCCCCCCACCCCCTCTGCAAGATTCCCTGAGCTCTGCCTAATGTTTGGCTGTGGGTTTCTGTACCTAATTCAGTTGCCGGTAGAAGCCTCTCTAGTGACAATTGGGCTAGGCACCAATTTATAAGTATAGCAGAATATTATTAGGAATAATTTTCTATTCTAGGTCCCTGGGCTCTCCAGCCTCTGGGTCCTGG